>NW_026047652.1:12500-15000 GCF_023864345.2 Schistocerca serialis cubense | reverse complement strand
AGTGTATAGCTGCAAGGTGTTTAACATGAAGCGATACTCTGGGGACCGGGCAGTGCGAGTAGCAAACTATATTGCGGGGGTTGCAGTTAGGCAACACTACACTAATTTAACGCGTCGTATGACAATTACAGAGCAGGTTAAGGCCCAACGTGTGTTGGGTTAAGGCCCAACGTGTGTTGGGTTAAGGCCCAACGTGTGTTGGGTTAAGGCCCAACGTGTGTTGGGTTAAGGCCCAACGTGTGTTGGGTTAAGGCCCAACGTGTGTTGGGTTAAGGCCCAACGTGTGTTGGGTTAAGGCCCAACGTGTGTTGGGTTAAGGCCCAACGTGTGTTGGGTTAAGGCCCAACGTGTGTTGGGTTAAGGCGCAACGTGTGTTGGGTTAAGGCGCAACGTGTGTTGGGTTAAGGCGCAACGTGTGTTGGGTTAAGGCGCAACGTGTGTTGGGTTAAGGCGCAACGTGTGTTGGGTTAAGGCGCAACGTGTGTTGGGTTAAGGCGCAACGTGTGTTGGGTTAAGGCGCAACGTGTGTTGGGTTAAGGCGCAACGTGTGTTGGGTTAAGGCGCAACGTGTGTTGGGTTAAGGCGCAACGTGTGTTGGGTTAAGGCGCAGCGTGTGTTGGGTTAAGGCGCAACGTGTGTTGGGTTAAGGCGCAACGTGTGTTGGGTTAAGGCGCAACGTGTGTTGGGTTAAGGCGCAACATAGGTTAGGTTAAGGCGCAACATAGGTTAGGTTAAGGCGCAACATAGGTTAGGTTAAGGCGCAACATAGGTTAGGTTAAGGCGCAACATAGGTTAGGTTAAGGCGCAACATAGGTTAGGTTAAGGCGCAACATAGGTTAGGTTAAGGCGCAACATAGGTTAGGTTAAGGCGCAACATAGGTTAGGTTAAGGCGCAACATAGGTTAGGTTAAGGCGCAACATAGGTTAGGTTAAGGCGCAACATAGGTTAGGTTAAGGTACAATATAGGTTAGGTTAAGGTACAATATAGGGTAGGTTAAGGCGCAACATAGGTTAGGTTAAGGCACAACACGGGTTAGGTTAAGGCACAACACGGGTTAGGTTAAGGCACAACACAGGTTAGGTTAAGGCACAACACGGGTTAGGTTAAGGCACAACACGGGTTAGGTTAAGGCACAATACGGGTTAGGTTAAGGCACAATACGGGTTAGGTTAAGGCACAATACGGGTTAGGTTAAGGCACAATACGGGTTAGGTTAAGGCACAATACGGGTTAGGTTAAGGCACAATACGGGTTAGGTTAAGGCACAATACGGGTTAGGTTAAGGCACAATACGGGTTAGGTTAAGGCACAATACGGGTTAGGTTAAGGCACAATACGGGTTAGGTTAAGGCACAATACGGGTTAGGTTAAGGCACAATACGGGTTAGGTTAAGGCACAATACGGGTTAGGTTAAGGCACAATACGGGTTAGGTTAAGGCACAATACGGGTTAGGTTAAGGCACAATATGGGTTAGGTTAAGGCACAATATGGGTTAGGTTAAGGCACAATATGGGTTAGGTTAAGGCACAATATGGGTTAGGTTAAGGCACAATATGGGTTAGGTTAAGGTACACATTGTTGTAAGGAAAGGTGTTTTGGGGGGGGGGGGCGGCAGTTTGTTGATTGTGATTATCGTAAGTAAATGACTGCGGCATCATCTGATTTGCCACGTCAGGGTGCACCTTTGGCTCATAACAGGCGGCGCTCTGATTCCATGCTTGTGGCAGACCTGTGTCTTTCATTCCTGCCATTGTTTGTGTGGTGTGACAGGAGGCAGTATTGTGATGTTGGGTGCACCCCTGTGTGGGACATGTGTGGGTGTTGGTGGCTTAGCTGAGCAATGGTGGTTGTCGGAAGGGTGGGATATTCTGTTTTCCGAGTGGACCTCCCGGTCTGGTTATGATAGTGTGGATTGTCTAATGTGGCAGAGAGGATGCACTGGGTGTTGTTCCATGCTGGTGCTTACATATCGTCTGCGTGCCTGTTACAGGCAGAGAGTAGTGCGTGATAAGAGTGTCTGGCTGACGTGTGATTGTGAGCAGAGTCTTTCAGCATGTATACGGACAGGTCTATACATTATCTGTATTCTGATGGCTCTATCTATTACTAATCAGCGCCGTGTATACGTTTAATCCGGTTCCAGTCGAAACTATTGTATCTCTGTACATTAGTGACACGGCGAGCCCGGTATGTAGTTACTCGTCTCGGCAGCTTCCACCGGTGTATGGCAAATGATTATAAGGAATCAGTCTAGTCGTCAATACCGATAGTCTGACGTCACATGTCTGGGGTGGGGGACGCTGCGCCCTTCCGGTGGGTCATGGCCTAGGAAGACTCTTCCCACGCAGGGGGGCTTGGACTGTCATTGACTCTTCCGAGTAATATACTTGCCGTACGTTTTTGCGACTGCGAGTGCAACGCTCACCGGTACCGACATGGATGGAGCGCCTCCTAGCTGCCGCTGAGCATCTGCATTCGTACAGAGAGCAACGCGAT
>NW_026047652.1:0-5000 GCF_023864345.2 Schistocerca serialis cubense | reverse complement strand
TCGGATGAGTCCCGTATCGTTATTTTTCGTCACTACCTCCCCGTGCCGGGAGTGGGTAATTTGCGCGCCTGCTGCCTTCCTTGGATGTGGTAGCCGTTTCTCAGGCTCCCTCTCCGGAATCGAACCCTGATTCCCCGTTACCCGTTACAACCATGGTAGGCGCAGAACCTACCATCGACAGTTGATAAGGCAGACATTTGAAAGATGCGTCGCCGGTACGAGGACCATGCGATCAGCCCAAAGTTATTCAGAGTCACCAAGGCAAACGGACCGGACGAGCCGACCGATTGGTTTTGATCTAATAAAAGCGTCCCTTCCATCTCTGGTCGGGACTCTGTTTGCATGTATTAGCTCTAGAATTACCACAGTTATCCAAGTAACGTGGGTACGATCTAAGGAACCATAACTGATTTAATGAGCCATTCGCGGTTTCACCTTAATGCGGCTTGTACTGAGACATGCATGGCTTAATCTTTGAGACAAGCATATGACTACTGGCAGGATCAACCAGGGAGCTGCGTCAACTAGAGCTGAGCAGCCGGCCGCCCGGGAGTGTGTCCCGGGGGCCCGCGCGAACACGCAAGCGTCCGCTCAATTATTCTGCAAACAGGAGGAGGCTGAGCTCCCCTGCACAATACACCTCGAAACCCTCTCAGGTCCCGGCGGCGCGCAGCGCCGTCCTAAGTACTTGGTCGGGTTCGAGAGAGGCGCAATCGCCCGGAGTTTGGCGAGTAGACGCTTTAGGTGCGACCACCCGTGCTCCCAACTGAGCTTGCCGCTGCCGACAGAGGCCCGGGAGCGTGCTGTCGTGGCATTGCCGGCGGGAGACAACACGCGCCACCTACGGTGGCCGGCAGCTCCAACGCCAGCGCCACAGAAGGACAAAAGCCCCACTTGGGTGCCGAAGCGAACTCTCCCAGCACAGCGCACGCGCCAACACGTCCGCACAGCTGCGATACAATCCACCTGCGAGAACCGCAGAGGCGACCGAGCAGCAGACGGCGTCGCGGCGCCGAGCGCCGGGCGGCGGCGCATCCTCAGCGCACACAGTCCTCAATCGGACCAGCACACTGCAGATGTCCACCGCGCTTCGCACCGGGCCCGCGAGGACCTACTTTGGCCGCACGGCGCCGCGTGCAGGGTGCGCCGGCGCGCAGCTACGCCGCCTGCCGCCTCCGTCGGCCGGCGCGCCTGCCACTGGCCGCCCCCACCAGCCGGCTGTAGCGCGTGCGCCCACGCACCGCGCGGCCAGCACGCCGGGAGGCCCCCCCTCACCGGCCGGGGACGGTCCCACCCAGCCACCGCCGCGTATCGCTTCACACCCACATGCCATTCACGTTCGTGGGCATGGTGGGTATCGCTGAAACAACCGGTTGGTAGCTCAACCGATCGTCGCCATCACTGATTCACCTCTAGCGAGAACAACCGCACCACAACGGTTTACCAGTTCTTCATTTGCGTAACGTCACCAGCAAACGTAGACGTCCATCGCCATTTGCAAATTCAACGATTGTTGCATGCCTGTGTCAGGTGTCACGACACACTATGTCTGCCCACATACACGCAACAACATGTGCACGCTTCGCGAACACGTGGAAGGTGGCCCCCGTACGTATGCGATGTCCATTGCGCGAACGACTGTCAACCGGCCTCTGTCGCATGTCGCAGATGTGGAACGCAGTGCACCATGCTATCACGATGTGTGAGAAGAGACGACTACGTCTGACAACACGCGCCACTACATCAACAGACGGCTCATGCCGATCGCCATCCACGGCATACCATACTGCAATCCCGCTCTTATAGGGAGACGACATGTAGCTGAGTGCACAATATTTGGACCGTATGGTTCGCCGTTGTTGGCGCAGTCGTGGTACGGTCACACATGTACCACGATGTATCATTCAGTACATGAGGACCAATGTGCAGTACAGTGTGTGATTTGGACGTACAACATCAGCGGACAGTTGACACAAGCCGTACCACAACGTAGGCTGTGCTTCGCCATGCGAATGCCAATGAACAACTGCGAAGGGCATTGAGCATGTACGTCCTGCTGCCATCCGCATTACAGTGTATAGCTGCAAGGTGTTTAACATGAAGCGATACTCTGGGGACCGGGCAGTGCGAGTAGCAAACTATATTGCGGGGGTTGCAGTTAGGCAACACTACACTAATTTAACGCGTCGTATGACAATTACAGAGCAGGTTAAGGCCCAACGTGTGTTGGGTTAAGGCCCAACGTGTGTTGGGTTAAGGCCCAACGTGTGTTGGGTTAAGGCCCAACGTGTGTTGGGTTAAGGCCCAACGTGTGTTGGGTTAAGGCCCAACGTGTGTTGGGTTAAGGCCCAACGTGTGTTGGGTTAAGGCCCAACGTGTGTTGGGTTAAGGCCCAACGTGTGTTGGGTTAAGGCGCAACGTGTGTTGGGTTAAGGCGCAACGTGTGTTGGGTTAAGGCGCAACGTGTGTTGGGTTAAGGCGCAACGTGTGTTGGGTTAAGGCGCAACGTGTGTTGGGTTAAGGCGCAACGTGTGTTGGGTTAAGGCGCAACGTGTGTTGGGTTAAGGCGCAACGTGTGTTGGGTTAAGGCGCAACGTGTGTTGGGTTAAGGCGCAACGTGTGTTGGGTTAAGGCGCAACGTGTGTTGGGTTAAGGCGCAACATAGGTTAGGTTAAGGCGCAACATAGGTTAGGTTAAGGCGCAACATAGGTTAGGTTAAGGCGCAACATAGGTTAGGTTAAGGCGCAACATAGGTTAGGTTAAGGCGCAACATAGGTTAGGTTAAGGCGCAACATAGGTTAGGTTAAGGCGCAACATAGGTTAGGTTAAGGCGCAACATAGGTTAGGTTAAGGCGCAACATAGGTTAGGTTAAGGCGCAACATAGGTTAGGTTAAGGTACAATATAGGTTAGGTTAAGGTACAATATAGGGTAGGTTAAGGCGCAACATAGGTTAGGTTAAGGCACAACACGGGTTAGGTTAAGGCACAACACGGGTTAGGTTAAGGCACAACACAGGTTAGGTTAAGGCACAACACGGGTTAGGTTAAGGCACAACACGGGTTAGGTTAAGGCAGAATACGGGTTAGGTTAAGGCACAATACGGGTTAGGTTAAGGCACAATACGGGTTAGGTTAAGGCACAATACGGGTTAGGTTAAGGCACAATACGGGTTAGGTTAAGGCACAATACGGGTTAGGTTAAGGCACAATACGGGTTAGGTTAAGGCACAATACGGGTTAGGTTAAGGCACAATACGGGTTAGGTTAAGGCACAATACGGGTTAGGTTAAGGCACAATACGGGTTAGGTTAAGGCACAATACGGGTTAGGTTAAGGCACAATACGGGTTAGGTTAAGGCACAATACGGGTTAGGTTAAGGCACAATACGGGTTAGGTTAAGGCACAATACGGGTTAGGTTAAGGCACAATACGGGTTAGGTTAAGGCACAATATGGGTTAGGTTAAGGCACAATATGGGTTAGGTTAAGGCACAGTATGGGTTAGGTTAAGGCACAATATGGGTTAGGTTAAGGCACAATATGGGTTAGGTTAAGGTACACATTGTTGTAAGGAAAGGTGTTTTGGGGGGGGGGGGCGGCAGTTTGTTGATTGTGATTATCGTAAGTAAATGACTGCGGCATCATCTGATTTGCCACGTCAGGGTGCACCTTTGGCTCATAACAGGCGGCGCTCTGATTCCATGCTTGTGGCAGACCTGTGTCTTTCATTCCTGCCATTGTTTGTGTGGTGTGACAGGAGGCAGTATTGTGATGTTGGGTGCACCCCTGTGTGGGACATGTGTGGGTGTTGGTGGCTTAGCTGAGCAATGGTGGTTGTCGGAAGGGTGGGATATTCTGTTTTCCGAGTGGACCTCCCGGTCTGGTTATGATAGTGTGGATTGTCTAATGTGGCAGAGAGGATGCACTGGGTGTTGTTCCATGCTGGTGCTTACATATCGTCTGCGTGCCTGTTACAGGCAGAGAGTAGTGCGTGATAAGAGTGTCTGGCTGACGTGTGATTGTGAGCAGAGTCTTTCAGCATGTATACGGACAGGTCTATACATTATCTGTATTCTGATGGCTCTATCTATTACTAATCAGCGCCGTGTATACGTTTAATCCGGTTCCAGTCGAAACTATTGTATCTCTGTACATTAGTGACACGGCGAGCCCGGTATGTAGTTACTCGTCTCGGCAGCTTCCACCGGTGTATGGCAAATGATTATAAGGAATCAGTCTAGTCGTCAATACCGATAGTCTGACGTCACATGTCTGGGGTGGGGGACGCTGCGCCCTTCCGGTGGGTCATGGCCTAGGAAGACTCTTCCCACGCAGGGGGGCTTGGACTGTCATTGACTCTTCCGAGTAATATACTTGCCGTACGTTTTTGCGACTGCGAGTGCAACGCTCACCGGTACCGACATGGATGGAGCGCCTCCTAGCTGCCGCTGAGCATCTGCATTCGTACAGAGAGCAACGCGATCGCGTCTGTAGCTCGTACGTGGTACAGCTTGCAGCTCATGTATATGGACAGCGGGAATGTCGCATATTGGACATAACTCTTCATGAAACGCACGTTATAGGGGTGGATTGCACATTGCGAGTGCGAGCAAAGTCCGCCGTTCATCCGCTGGAGTTGCGAGTTGGGCGGTTGGGGTGGGGCACGAACGGGTGCAGGTGGAGTGATTGCCGGTCCACGACTTCGTGCGGCAGAGGCGCTGGCGTTGGGGTGCTGTTGTCGACAGAGGATGCAGGCTTTGTGGGTGGGGTCGAAAGAAGGGCACTGTGGGCCCATGGCTGTCTTAGTCGGCTTGGCGTCTCATAGATGACGGTATCGTCGTTGCAGGAGGTCATGTTGCGGGAGACCTACAGATGGCGGTGTGTTTTGCGGTGCGCTCGACATGGCGGACGTAGTGTTGTCAGATTCGCATAGATGGAGGTATTGCATGTGCTTTCGCCGTATTTTCATAGATGGCGATACTGTTTTGCCGGCATGGTT
>NW_026047651.1:0-60317 GCF_023864345.2 Schistocerca serialis cubense | reverse complement strand
ATATTATTCTGTCGTGTCTGGCAGCGCCGAACGCGAGAACGAACGCCACCAAAGCTTTATTTTAATTTACGGCGCCTTTTTGCGTTGTACGGCGCTCGTTGGCGCACGTGAAACTTTGGACACACACACAGCGTTTCATACCTTAGGCCATAGTCACACACATGTAGACGGCAAATGCATCTCTCCTTGCCGTGTCGAGGTTCGAAACCAGGTGGATAAGACAGTTGCAGTATTAAGCACTCATATCAACGACGCATCTCCGTGTCGTATTAGCGTCACACGTGTAGCAATTCAGCTAAGCTAATTTCCCCAAGACTCGCAGTGCTAATCCGGTATCTATCCTTGTTGCGTTTAGCCAGGTGGAACGACAGCAAACGTTTCACACACTGTCCTGACAATTCGTTATTTTCACAAACGACAGCTTTGAGCAAGAGCACGGTGTCCCCCAGGGCAGTGTTTTAAGCGTTGCCCTCTTTGCCATAGCCATAAACAGTACAACGTCTACAGTGAGGAGTCCAGTACAGTGCTCCTTGTTTGTGGACGACTTTGCTGTTTTCTGTTCCTCCTCCAGTGTTGCATCCGCGAGCCGTCAATTGCAGCTAACAGTGCGGCGGTTAGAGGAGTGGGCTGCAAAGACGAGTTTTCGGTTTCCTGCGATAAGTGTGTTTGTGTTCATTTAAACCGTTCTCGTCGTCTTTTTACGTTGCCTGCCTTGCATATGGGGGATACTGTCCGACATTTTAGAGACACAGTACGGTTTCTGTGCCTAATTCTTGACTCCAGGTTGCCACACCTACGTGACTTGAAAGCCAGAACGCTGAAGGCACTGAACATCCTCAAGTGCCTCAGCCACAGGTCTTGGGGAGCGGGCAGGGCGCGACTCCTTCAGTTTTATGGAGCTCTTGTGCGCCCACGGCTGGACTATGGGTGCACAGTATATGGGTCAGCGATGCCGTCTCATTTGCGGGTCCTTGACGCTGTCCACCGTGCTGGGATCCGCCTGGCCACGGCTGCTTATCGGACCGGCCCCGTACCCAGCCTCTGTGCTGAGGCTGGCGAACCGCCACTTACCATCCGGCGGCAGCTCCTGCTGGTGCGCCAGGCTTGTAAGTTCCTTGCAGCTCCCAGCTCGCCTGCCCACCGTCTTGTTGCCCGTCCGCCTTTGGACCGCCTTTTTTCCCGCCGTCCCCGGGCTACGTTGCCGTTTGGGATACGTGTGCAACGTGTGTTCGAGTCCCTCGGTGTGGAGTCTGTACAACCCCAAATCCTGGGTTTTAACTGGGGTTTTAACTGTCACAGCTGCCTCCAGCTGATGCTGTCCCAAATTTCTGAGGAGGATGAGGAGGAGGTTGTGTCAGAAAATCTTCCAGAAAACAAGTATAGAAATCGTCAAAAAACACCGTCATAACATTTTTATCCGGGTCAGTTAATGCATGAGATTCTGTTTTATTGCACTCACCTGGATAACACGCTTTGTGTCTTAAGAGTAGTTACGTATTTACCCTCCAAGGTTACGAAGACTTGTAACGGCTAGAAAGATTCGTCTTGAGTCACGGCCAAGTCTTAGTCATATACGCATTATCAGCGTCTATATTTCAACAGACATCCATTGTGAAGATGTATAAAAAATTGTCGACAATGTCACCTGCTTTGTGCCGATGCGTAATTTAAATGCGGTGTGCATCGACAGATTCCATTCGTACTGGAAACAGATTAAAATATATCTATCCAGAACCTTTAGACACTGCACCTGTGAGGACAAAGAACACGTTCAAGTCAAACAGTAATTCACTGACAAGGCGTAGAAAATTAAAACAAAAAACTTGTCATCCATATTCTTCTGTCCTGTTGCTGGGCAGAGCCGGTCGCGAGAACCAACGCCACAAGAGCTTTCGTGACGGTGCCTGAATGCGTTACATGCTACACGCCGGGCCTGTGCGAAATTTTGGACACAAACCGTGTTCCATACCTTCGGCAATCTCGAAACTCTGCCGTAGTGTCCTATTGTTATCACGTAAAACTAAAGTTATTATATATTGATTGTCTCTTATTAAACGTGCTATCACTCGTGTTTCAATAGTCGATATCGCAAAGTTGTCCCACGAGCCAGTGCGGTTTGTATGTCTACGTACTCTTTCTAAATCATTGCCCAGTATGGACAAGCACATCTGCGGGAAATTCGTTATGATACAATTATTATCTAGTATTCGAATCTCTGATTTGTCGGTTATATACATATTTACGGAGCTGCATGCGACCCTCAAATCGTTTTGTGACAGTAAATATAGTAGGACTGCTACTACATTCCACATCTGCGATGTCGATGCTGGATGTGTCCCTACAACCACAGCCGCCTCTCGCTTAGTGGCACAGCCTCCGGCTCACAACAGTCGCTGGTGACAAAAACATCCCCTAACCCTGCGTACAGCGGTGTGAATGTGAATTTACTCCAAGTCTTCTGCCCACATCTAAACGCCTAATCTTTTCAGGTGCAAAACGCTTCCACCAGTGGCCCGCCTCGTATTTCTTTCGACAACGAGCGTAATTCCGGTCTACTAATAAAGCAGCCACGAACGCTTTAATGGCCTGGATAAGACTTTTGAACATCCCTTTACGTGTGATCTGCTCCTCACACTTCTCCACCATATATTTTCACTGGCGTCCGTAAGGAATTCGTACTCTACATTACTTGTTGACGTCTTCCTTTCACAACACCGCCAAGTTTGTTTCATCGTCGACTGTTGCTCAGCGAAGACCATGCGGTGGGAAACGTATGAAGCTTGGAACGCACCGCAGGCGTTCCTTCCGGCTAGTGCAATCGATTAAGGTCTCACATGTAACCATCACAACAGAAAATTGGTTCCGAAATTTTGGTCATCTAATTGTTGTGTCCCGCGTAGTCGATGTCTCTGCCGCGCCTTTCATCTTGACTGCTCAGTACAAACATGGAAACTCGCGGCAGGTATCCTATTCTGTTAGCCCGCCTCGGTGCAGGGCTAGAAGCAATATCCAGCACATTTCAGTATTGTCAAAACAGTTAATAAGTAGAATAGTGTTTGCTTCTGGTCAGGAGAAGGAATAGGGGCTACTTGTTGCATAGTGTCGTAGATATTATCAAAAAAAAAAAAAAAAAAAAAAAGAGAGAGAGAAATTAATTTCACCGTATTCATCAGTCTCTGAATCATCACTTCCACATCATAGGCACTATAAATTTATTTCGTCTTCATTCACGATGATAGTTCCAATGTCATACACCCAGTTAAGTGTTTTGTTTAATTTGAACGATTGGCAACTGACCAACGGTGCATGCTTTCACTAATACCGATTCTGTGGGGTCTCATACGTTGCTCGATAATAGCGTGACAGACACGCTTGTCACGATATTTATGCGGTTACCGCTCTACTAGAAAACTTTTTGTAATCAGAAAACATATTACACGACTAATTCCGTAGTGCCTCGTTATACGTGTCACATTTCCTTTTACATAGTTACTGTCTACTGAACTCTATAGTTACAAATCGCTACCGACGCATTCTGACATTTTGCCGTTGTTAGCACATCCTACGAACGATTAAGTGTACTGGACTCCTGAGAATTCGAACAACATTCTGTAACGCATCGTCTGGCATATACAGGGCGGAAAAACTATTTGACCAAAAGCGTAGGGCACAAAGAGAGCGCCCAACGAAGGAATCTGAGTATAGAAAATACAGATCGCAGTTAAATATTTAAGGCGCTGCGGCAGCATGGAAACGGTGGTCAGTTAGAACATTCTCTATACATACTCCTGTTAATTAAGTGGTCGCTCATTTTTCACTCATTTTCACTTTTTTTAAATATACTCAAACAAGAAACATGGGCATGTGATTGTCCCTCATTTCTGAACAAGTACTGTCTCGTTCGTCAGCTAAATGCGATACACGTGTTTGTGACGCTTGAAATTTATCTTGTTCTCGCCGTGATGACTGGTTAGTGCAAACATTCTGTTTATGTATACATTTTCTGTAAAATACCTATCATTTTGAACAAGGACCTCAGTATGTCAGATTTCAATTACGTTCCCGTAGCGCTGAAAATATGCAGTAACGACCATTAGTCACCATATACACATTCCTATGTTTCGTGCTGTCCTTCCGCCCCCCTTTTTGGTCAAACTATTTCCCCACGCCCTGTATAACGTTGCTGGATGGCAAACCTCGCTCAAGTAGCACTGTTTCAATTATTCGCTTTATACGTTCGTTACACGTACGTCACTGAATGACACCAAGCCAGCTTGTCCGCCTATATTCCGCCATGTCGCTGGAAAGCCAGCGCGCGATGCACAAAATCACGAACCAGCACCAGATTCGCATAGTGACACTGTACTGGTTGTAAGCACATTCGGACATTAATCGCAATTGCAGATCGTAGTAATGTAGAAGCTGAGTTTATCTTTCCGTTAGTTCTCCATCTCCCGCAGACCACAGAGCTCTGTCGCTGCATCAGCGGTCGATTGTTGCTGCTGGCGCCACGGAATGATGGCAGTTAACATTCAGAGTTTCTCCGGAGTAACTGGGATTCTGTTAAAGCAATGAAAACAGAAAGAAGTAACGAATGAGGCAACTCGGAATCAAACACTACGTTTCTGGTAGTTTAATGCGCTGACCATTTTGAATGATAACTTTCGTCATGCGATTGAGTTACCAGCAATTACAGAAACCCAGGTTTTAAGTTGGGCCCTCCACAGACAAAGTCACTATAGTTATCGTACTTGCCAAGTTTCATTTTAAACACAACGGAGTTACACTATTTCTTATGAACTACACATAACTGACCCTCTAATTCATGACGAAGTGGACTATTACTACTACTACTACACTAGTATTTTTTTTTAGGTAAAGAACCAGCGCAATGCTATCACGAGATGGCAGTCTTGCGTCTATCACGCAGTCGTCCTGGAAACAATTCCTCCAGCCAGAGCATTTCTTTTTCCGACACAGGAATGATTTTACAATTACCTTTGCATGTAATTCATACTTTACTGTATAAACTGAATATTTAGTAAAAGGGCGAACCGAGTTAAGTACTGCATAGTGTGAATGAATGCTGCGATTTTGATCTTCTACGCAAAAGGCAGACGTCATTTCGCGTCTGCTGCCAGTTGTAAGATGCATTCCAGTAACGTGTCCCACTCACTGACCAGTTACGCCGATTTTAATCTGTCCACCCGGTGCCATATCGCCGCCCACGGATTTCTGGATAGTCCTCCTACGTAACAGAACTTGCCCGGCCTTTGCCTCCCGCTGCTGTCGATATAGTTCAGATTTTCCGTTTCAAGATCCGCCAGACAGTCGATCGCTCGTAACACGCGGTCCGCGACCGCTTTCTCTGAAGACTGCCGCCGGTTTTTAATTTGGCTCTTTCTCCATTCAGATAATGTATCTTCCATCGTCGCACCTAACTGCTTATGCCTCTTGTTACTCCATGCCACGATTGGTGCCTTTTTACTGAAGAACTAAATAAAAAATAATGCCGCGTTATATTTTAAGTAGTTGAAAAGTGCACCTCGCAGGAAACACAGTGGTTTCAGACATTGAAATCAATTTCTTCCTCTCAGGAAAAAAAATGATGTTTCAGGTAATGTTGGAATGTGACGAAAAAAAGAATGTACTTATTTCCATTATTTTCAAAAGAAATAAAAAATATAAGCTTATTTCATGTTTTAATATACTACTACTTATTTGAAAGCGCTGAGCAACGCTTCGCTCGAGAACGAAAACAGTCTGAAAGCTATTCTACGGCTCCTGACTGCGTTATACGACATTCTCTGGTGTTGTGTGGAGGCGGATTTGGAACCGCAGCCGCCCGTTTCTCTGATGTGGCGGTCTTGTCGGCTCACAGTTGTCTCAATTTACCTTCTTTCATACAAATAGGCTACAGCCCTCCCTCGTTGCCGACTACAAAAGATTTTTATGTACGAATGTTCTGATTTTATTTCTTGGAAGTGCGTGATTCGCACCCCAACCAGCGGTATCGAAAGACGTTCTGATGGCGACCCGTGTTGCAGAAGAAGGTAACTGCGGAAGGAGTTACAGAGGACGCAGTGTAGTCGCTGGCCGACAGGTGGCAGCATGCGACTTGCCGTATTAAGCTTTGATATAAGGAATAAGACGGTGAAACGGAATAAACAGCGCGAAAAAGATGTCTACGGGCACCATTCTGTCACTCAACGATTAAGGACCTTGTATATAGTAATGGACACGGAAATTCTGGTATCTTTTTGCAGAAAATTATAAGTGTCGAACGGAGGAGAAATGCTAAGCGTTAAAATAAGATATTTGATTCTCTGTGTTTCCGCTTCGAAAGAGTAACAGTATGTTAATAATCGCTTTCATTCTGTCAAACAAAATATAAACGTTATTTAACAGTTCTACAAACAGCTAACGAATGTGCTTTTTAGAAACCGATCTGCCGCTACCGCTTCTGGTTCGTCAGGTAAACACTATCATATCGACTCCCGAAACATGGTCACCGATGCCGGATTTCGTATTGTATTTTGAAGGAAAAAAACACTACCACAGCATTCCATCATTTTACGGTTTTAAGCACTTTCATTTTATCGAAGAATTGAGACTGCGGTCAGCACCTGGTCATGTGTGATAATGTGTGACGCTACTAATATCTTGGCCATTGACAACAAAATTAGAATTTATCTGCGGGCACATCGAGGGCACGGCAGCTGAGAAAATGCGTAGTGTTGCAGGTACATGCCGAATGTACCCAGAATTCACCGACGCGTTACTGGGAAAGCATTGATCGCGCCAAGTGCAAGACCGAATAAAACAAGAAATCATTTTGTGTCCATATCCGCAGGCGTCAGGCCTCTTCGAGGCTTTAATTAGAAAGAATCAGTTTCTTGATGTGCCACATAGAGATGGTGAAATAATGAAGTTCTGTTTCGCGAAACTGCCGAGCAACTACCAGCTAGCGCTTGTAGGAAAGTACGGAGCGAATATCGAAACATTGAAAAGCCTTCTCAGCGAGTTGGAGTTAATTTTCGAAAAAGAAGCAGCGCATGCTGGAAGGAAAGGGCAAAATAACTATTACAATGGCGACTTTCGTGGAGCACCGCGCAATAACAACATCCATCAGCGTGGTGGAACATGAGGGAGGCAGGACTATAAGAGACAAAATTGGGGCGGCAGAGTAACTTGCAGAGACAAAACGATACCCGCCAGTACGACACGAGCTGGAGGCGCAGAGATTCACATGAAGAGCGGGACGAGTGAATCGAAATACGTGGTCCTAACCCGAGTTCCAATCACCGAAACAGAAATGGAGGGCGAGCTTGTAGCCAGGACCGTGCGGTTTGGACTCGGGGTGGAAAATCCGCACAAATACTCGGACAGAGCCGTTTACATATGTTGAAATGTGAGGAGCGCAAGAACGTAGTTTTTGTACAGAAAAAAAGTGTTGCCTGTGTGTGAAACAAAAGGGAAACATTTGTAAAATAGACATCTTTCTGATGTGTACGTATTAGACATTAAGTGTGGTACTTTGATTTTATTTATATTCTTTAACATGTACATGTGTAACTTGTAGGGGCTACGAGGCGACATGTGGAGCTTCCGCATTCTTTGTTAACTCCGAAAACGAAGGGTCGGTCTAACTCACTTTCCTGTACTTTCCATGTCATGCGGGAGCCACCACTCTTCCGAGTCATAACACAGAGTGCACCTTCCCGTGTGTTTTGTCTTTACACCGTACCAATTACTGAGTCTTTGTTGAGGAAGAGCTACTGGGTGCATACCGACAGTGTTCCGGGCACGCCTCACAGCGCTGCACCACTTGTTTGTTTGCGCGGTATTCGTCACTGCTGTCGTGGGCACACAACTGCGGTGCTGCACCTACTTTCAGTGAGGCTTTTCTCTTCGTTGGCGTGTTGGGCACGCCACAGCGCGTTCCACCTTTCTGGAGTGTGGCGAGTTTCTCGTACGGTGGTACGTCACGTCTCTGAGCGTCAGCGGTCGTCGGGATTTACCGTGTGAGCGGTGTAATGCCGAACGTATGGAATTCCTCAACAAGTCCGGTAACTGGTGTCTCGGTGTGAGACCTAGCACACACGAGAAGTCTAAAAGTATGATATTCACAAGAAATTGTGTACAGAGGTTAGAGTCCTTGCATTGTAACTTGCCAAGTCTGCCGTGTTTTTTTTTTTTTTTTGTGTGTGTAAATTTTCCACCGTAAGTTTGTGTACATCCAGTTCCATGTCAGATGAGTAGCGACCGACTCAGCGATCGGCCACGGCAGAGACAGCAACATCCAGCGAGTTGTCTCAGCGGGGCAGGACGGGGGAGTACGTATGGTAAACGGGTGTAGCCGATAAGTTGCATACAGTATTTTTATTAATTTCCATTACTAAGGCGATTGCAGCTAATTATATCTCGTCTAATATGTGTTCATTGTTTATTTGTGTGCGTCCGCCGTGTCTTGAGCAGTTTCAGGGATCGATCGAGGCCTCTGGGATCCGAGACGGCGAGGGACGTGCAGTGGCGCCTGTAGATAGCGTAGTTAGTGAAGTTAAAGAGTCGGCAGTAGTTGTGAACATGCTCCAGTGACGGGTATGTCACAGGTGGGATTACGTACAGTATTTTAGAGTTACGGGTGGAGTACTTGAGCCTCTCTGTATCTTAATGAATCGTACCCTGGTATTAACAATGGGCCCATAGGTTAAGTCACTATTCTTTACAATAAGCATTAATTATAAAGTCTCTCAGCAGAGTATAAGAGTTTTGTGTTGTATTAGTGTAACAGTTGTATTCATGTAAATATTCGTCTCTATTAATTTGTTTTATGGAATGTACAAAATACGATCTTTACAAATTCCGAATGCTGTTTTAGTAAAAAGTTTTGAGGAGGCACTCTTTATGAAAGGTCGTAAGTATTGCGCAGGTACTGCGAACAGCGAGTGACTGCTGGACGAGAACTGACGCTACACGGTGGTCGGTGTGGAGTAAATGGAGGCCGAGCGGCAGGGAGACGCCTGAGCGAGGCGGCTGTCAGTCACGACACGCCCCGCCCCTCCGCGGCGGCTCAGAGGCGAGTGCCGCCCACCTGCTGAGCGAGGCGGCGGCCCACCTGGCCGACAGCCTCCGGTCAGCTGAAGGCGGACACAACCCCAGGATCCCACCGGGACGGGCGACCCCGTTGGCGGCTGGCCGAGGAGACAGCACGGCACCGCTCAGCGGTGACGCAGAAATGGGGACTCCACTGCAGGAGAGGTGCCAGACGACGAGGGCGTACTCTGACAGTGGTAGCACGAAGAGTCGGAGAGATCTCTTGAGGCGCACTTATGGCGGACGCCGTTTACCGTTCCTGCACGAATTCGCATAAATCACAATAATAGGCCGGACTGCACGCCCAAAGCAGTTCTGTGCCGGGTATTGATGGACTGCAGTTTGTCGTGATTATGTTCTCTCCTACAGAGAGCAGTTCCGAGCAATCGGCCACGTTGATCGATCTGCTACCCTGGTTTCAGCCTCCATCAGATGAATCCACGAGTGTTGCAGTCACTCTGAGAGTAGAATCCCGTATTGCAATTTTTCGTTCTAGATAAGACCAAGTGTACTGTCTTAGGACGTCCAACTACCTGTCCTGCGGCTCTGTCCCGATTCTTGCGGTCCTCAATACAATCAGAGCCCGTACGTGTGCTTGCCACCGTACCGCGCTGTGCTGCACATCAACAATAGGCTGTCGTACCACCCCACGAGATTCTTGTCGATGGGCAGTGCCACCACAGAGAGTGCAGGACGACTGGAGCAACTTCCGGGTGCCGCGCCTGGTTCCCAGAAACATTAGATTGGTGGCCCACACCACCAGTCGCACTGCTTCCAGCTGGCGCCGCTTTCTCCACGCCAGGAACCACCATCCCGCTCCACAGGCGAGTGTCGCAATATTCGTGTGTTGAGTGATTCGTTGTGTGACGTTAGCATGCGAAGGACGTTACGGTCAACTGTTTTTTTTTCTTTTCTTGCTCAGGCAACTGCGTGAACACAGTAACATTTGTGCTTTTAGTGAAAATATTGTTTGTTTTGCCCCCCTCCCCCCAAACTTTATTTCAGACACTAGAGATTGGAAATTCAATGTCAAATACATGTATATTTTTCTGCTTTATAGCTTTCAGTCTTCTTTTTTTATATGCACATGTTCATGTTAAAGATATCCTGGTTCCCTATCATCATGTCAGTTTGGAACAATTTTTTTTTTGGTGATGCACACTATGTTACATGATCTTCGATCGCACAGGTACACTTACGAAATTTCTGTCTTTTTATGTACACTATATCTCTCTATCTGACTTACGTTCATGCCTGTCAATTGTAACTATGTGTACAAATTTCAATAGTTACAAAATGTTATACACAATAATATGCTACTGTTACACGAGAGTATTTTTGTTTGTCTATGTGAGCGGAATATCTGTGGTTACAATTCTGGTTAATGGTGAATGGACCATCAGCCAATCGATCACTGTAAAATATTTATCATCCTTTCTGTTCAGGGAAACGGCGTGAGAGTGGTTAAACGTCTCAACCGTGAAGCATAGAGATATCGTTTGTCTTTTTGGCTTCATGCAGAAGTATGTGTGTGTTTTAGGTGGGCACCAGTAGCTAATTCTCAAATGTTACTTTAATGAGAAGCTTGCAGGTCCATTAGGTCAACATTTTACTGCAGCTTCGAACTTAGCCTTCTGGCATGTGTTCAACATTTGTATGACTGTGTGAGTATGTCCATGTATGACAGTCGGCTCCCTGAGGGTGAATCTGTGTTGCGTGTGACTTATTCGTCAATGTGAGTAAGATGTTGGCGAAGCCATAAGAAAAATTCCACCTTTTATTTTATCATCAATTTCCAATTTAATGTGCCAGTTCGTTGTGACATTTTGGAAACTGTTTGGAGCGATTCTTTCTGAGTGATTGACACACCACATTTGTCAAGTGAGTCATCCACTACCAAAAATAATCTAAATTGACTGGGGGTGGGGAATGAGAGATTCTGTGTCCTCTTTTGCGTGTCTCCTCTCATTTTAATCAATTTTATTAGTGTTCTATGTCATTGCACGGTAGTAACAGACCGAATAAGGTTATTGTAGTGAGAGTATTTGTACTGAGTGCTCAAAAAATAATGTTCACTTGATTCCTATACGTGTTGGGTTACTTCCCTGGGTGGCTTGTGCGAGGCAACCATCGGAGGACGTGGCACATGGCATTTCCGGTTGGGGGCTGCACTTCCCTGAATCTGAGGGGTTCGTACAATAGGCTCAAGCCCCTGGTGGAACGACCTGCGAGACGTCTGAGTGTCGCCGCAGTTTATGTGTTTACCATTCCGGCGCGTCCGGAACGGAGATTCCTGGCACCGACTGACTGCATTCTCCTCTTGATTCTGACAACACTTGTGTCCACAAGTCTGGGTGCGACTGTCTGGCGCCAGATGGCCCGCGGTCTAGGCAGGTTGTTTTCGTAGCCAGTGAAACGGCAAGTTCAGTGGCCTCAGCTGAACAGCAGAGGCGTGACTGGTCAACTTAAACTGAGGCTGGTTGACGTCATAAAGCCCTGCTCGGAATTGCAGGGAACGGCCGTTATTGGCGCGAATGATGTTCCGAGACAGTGTGCGGGAATTTTGGAATCAGCGGTTTCCGGGGAGAGTAGAGAGTTCAGCAAGGCTGGCTCCGCTCTTGCTTAGAATTGTCAGACAGCCTTCGCTGCCAGGCGTTGACACAGAGTCGCTGCACGGCACAAGTCGGCCCCTGCATCACCAGGACGCTGCCTGCCGACGGCGCGCTGCAGATTTCAGTACCGGTACAGCATTGTGCGGCTCCAGCATTGTAGGTCCTTATCAATACTGAATCACTCAGCAGCAAGCATGCTCACATTGTTACAAGTCCACCTTGTTTGTTTCTCCATGTGATCCCCTCTCACTGCTAATTGCGATACTGCTGTATAGTCGGGAGATTAATATTTGATTCATTAGGACCTCCAGTCATTATCGTCAGCCTGTTGCATCACAGACAGTAGGAGCCCCTTGTTCTCGAGCCAACTCTTATTCTCATAATATTTCAGTAACCCTACTCTTTAACGAAGTGTCTGCGTCGATAATCATGTGAATTTATGTTCTGATGTATAATAAATCTCATTCTCATATTTAATCCGTATATGTTGTCGTAGAGATATGCAGAATACCTTTTTTCTGAGTAGATTACTATTCTTATTAAATTATTGTGGGTGTGCACTCGTTATTTAACTAATTAGCAGGGGCCACCATCATTTTCCTCCATTACCATTGTGCGCATAATTAATTAGCTGGTAGATAAGGAGGGGGTCGATTGCATGTCTCGTTCTCATACAAAATTCGTCATAATTAAAGAGGTACAAACTCTTCTCCACTCGGCACCTCGCAAGATTTCATTAATGACTTAGCTGTCACGACAACTCTATGATGGCAGACATCTGTAGCTAAACCTTTCTCTTTCGTGCTTGTTTATCGTTGTTGCGAAGAAAATTGCAGCATTCATGCATATAATGCAGTAAGTAATTCGGTTCCCCTTTTACTAAGTATTCAGTTTATAAGGTTAGTCGCAACAGGAATGGCTCGGACTGGAGCAGTTGCTTCCTGGACAATTACATGACAGACGTAAGAGTGCTATATCGTGTGAGCATTTTGCTCAGTCTTTACCTAAGAAAAATACCAGAATAGTAACAGTAATGGTCAGCTTCGCCATGAATTACAGGCATAGTTTAGTTCATAAGAAGTGGTCTGATTCAATTGTGTGTAAAATAAAATGTGCCAACGACGATAACTTTAGTGAGTTTGTCTCTGTAGTGCGTAGCTTTAAATCTGGGTTTATGTAATAGCTGTTAACTCAGTCCCACTACGTAATTTATCGTTTAAATTCGTCATCGCATGAAACTACCAGAAACGTGCTGCTTGACTGCTAGATGCCGCGTTCTTTACTTCTTTCTGTTTTTATTCCTTTAATAGAATCACAATTTAACTGCCATCGTTCCGTGGCGCCAACACCAGTAATCGACCGCTGATGCAGCGACAGAGCTCTCTGGTCTGCAGGAGACGGAGAACAAACGGAAAGATAAACTCAGCTTCTACATTACTATGATCTGCATTTGCGATCAATGTCTGAGGTTGCTCACAATCAGTACAGTATCACTATGAGAATCTGATGCTGCGTTCATGATTTTGAGGCTCGCGCGCTGGCTTTCCAGTGTGGTGGCGGAATACAGGCGGACGAATGGGCTGGGAGTCATTCAGTGAGCTGTGTGTAGCGTGCGTAAAAAGTGAATTATTTGAACAGGGCTGGTTGAGACAGGTTTGTTATCCAGCGCCGTTATACTGGGCGCGGAAAAAGTGCAGGGGGAAAGATAGCATGAGACATAGTATTTTGTGTATGGCCACTAAGGGTCGTAGCTGCACATTTCCTGGGCTACAGGAACGTAATTGAAATCTGACATACGAATGTCTTCACTCAAATGACTGGCAATTTACAGAAAATGTATACGTAAACACAATATTTGGACTAAACAATCGTCGCAATGAGAAAAAGGTAAATTTAAATTATCACTTTCACCTGTATCAGATTTAGCTGACGCACGCTAGACAGCATTGTTCCAGAAATGAAGAAATAACATGTCCATGTTTCATTTTTCAATACGCCTTAAAAGGGCCAAAAGGAACGAAAAATAAGCCACCAGTTAATTAACAAAATTATGTGGAGCAAATGTTCCAACGGACCACGGTTCACGCTGGCATAGCGCCTTAAATACTCAACTGCGACCTCTACATTCCTTCACTTGATGCTTTGGCTTTTGGTCAAATTCTCGTTCCGCACCCTGTATATGCCAGACAATGCGTGACAGAATGTTGGTCGAATGCTCAGGAGTCAAGTACACCTAACCTTTGGTGGAGAGTGCTAACAAAGGCAAAATGACGGTTGCGTCGGTAGCGATCAGTAACTTTAAAATTCAGAGGACAATAAGTATGATACGTTTGACAAAGGCGCTAAGAAAATAGATGTATAATACAAAAAGTCCTCTAGTAAAGTAGTAAATGTGTAAACGTCGTGACATGAGCGTCAGTCACGCTGTTATGGGGCAACACATGAGACCCTACGGAATCGGTATTATTGATAGCAAAGACTGTGCACCGCTGGTCGATTGCCAAAGCATCGAAAACGAAATAAAACTTTGGTCACATCGATCCTATCACCATGCGTAAAGACGGTATTTTTTAATATCGTCTGTGATTCAGTAGTGATGAACGAGAGACTGTTCAATACGGTGATATTAATTTCTTTTTGTATCTGTATATGTACCTAAAACATATGGGCAATGACCTAAGGTATCACGCAGACGTCGGCGAGAATTCAATATTTGCTGTGATTTTCCACGTAGCCTATTTACTGAGCAGGCAAGGTGAACGGTACGACAGATTCGACGTTTACACCGGACACAACATTCAGAAGGCGAAAATTTCGGAAACCGTTTTTCTCTACTTATGTTTACATATTAAACCTTGACAGGTTTTGCTAGTCCTTATTACGAGATTCATAATTTTTACGTGTATCGTCTCTGCAATGCAACTGTCCTTGGTACAGCGAACTTATCGGTGTTTTCCTAATATGGAGAGGAGACATTAACAATTATTGGAGGGTATGGATTTCTTACGTACGCCAGTGAAAATATAAGGAAGAGGGGAAGGAGGAGATTGCACGTAATGAGATGGTCAAAAGTACTATCCACGTCCGTTAATGTGTTGGAAGGTGCTATATTGAGCGTCCAAAGTTAAGCTTACTGGTGCACGGTTGTGAATTAAGTGCAGATATAAGTTGCGCAGCTATTTGTTTTGCGGCTTTGTGGTATAGACTATTCAAACACGATGGAGAATGGACGGCATACTTGACAAGAGGTTTACGTGTTTCCACATTGTCAACAAGCCAAGTACGGGCCTGTTTTTATATACGACCGGAAAGTGAGGGAGACCACAGCACCATATCGGGAAAGAAGATGTCGCAGCGATGTAAACATGTCGTCCACACGTTTCAAGCGATCCTTTTGCTGAATCAGGAGACAGAGCGATTAATAATTATATAGTTGGTAGCTGTAGCCAGGAGAGCTAAAACCAGGCGGAAAGATGTCCGCCGTTTGCGTTTTCAAGGTGTATTAGGCGTAAACTAGACCAAAAATGGAAAAAAATGCTTCTTTAGTAGGGTCACTCGATTACTGGGTTGGCGCGTTTGTCAGGGCAGGATCGCTCGTAATGAGTGAGTCGCGAGTGTCGATGTTATGACGTCACCATACTGTCAGCGATAGACGCCCTCCCGAGATCTGAATATATGTAACACCACTGAAGCGAAGGGAACAGTTGATTCTGGGAAGCCCGCCATATTTCTAACATTTTCCCTCGTTTGATACTTGCCTAATCTGAGCGTAATATTTCGCTAGGCGTTGTACGGAAAACTATTTGGAGCACTGTTAAAACGAAATATCGAGGAATAGACAGATTCCTTTCTATAAGGAAAGGGCTTTACTTTTTCTGTCATCATAGAGGCCGCACAGATCAGATTTCGCAAACATGACTTCAACCTGTACAGTGGCTGTTCTGCAGAGCAGTTCGTCGAATCAGCTGCTTCCCGACTTTGGGGAACAGCGTCGCAGACGTCGACACCTTGTCTGGCAGCACGGCGATAGTGATGCGGAGACGGAAAAAAAAGGCGATGGACCTTTCTGAATTAATCCCGAACTCCTACTAAAGTTCATATCGACAAGAGCACGGACCTGGCACAAGAATGCCGTCGCGAGAAACACCGTTCCCAGCTGTAACGAGGTAAAAAAATACTAGTTTCCACAGTGGAATGAAAGGAGAGTAACGGAAGGTGTTTAATTTGTAACTACATAAGACGAAAACGTAGCTTTTGCGCGAGTTTGTGTGATCCGTTTTTCGGTTTGTATTTGCGTTTTTGAGTGCGTTTTTGCCTGGGACAGTAAGGTCGTATCTAGTTGAAATTGATATCACGTACTGAGGTCGGTAGTCGCTTGGCGGTGTCAGAGTTTTAAAATTGTAAGTGAAGGCATCGAGGAGTTACGGACGTTTATGCAGCATGATTTGAAACACGAAGAGCAGAGACGCGCCGCGCCGCCTGGCCCAGTGAGCGTAGTTTGCTTTGATATAGGACCGTGTGGCGACGTAAAAAAATACTAGTTTCCACAGTAGAATGAAAGGAGAGTATCGGAAAGTGGTTAATTTGTAATTACATGTGACGAAGAAGTAGCTTTTGCGCGAGTTTGTGTGATCCGTTTTTCGGTTTGTATTTGCGTCTTTGAGTGCATTTTTGCCTGGGACAGTAAGGTCGTATCTAGTTGAAATTGATATCACGTACTGAGGTCGGTAGTCGCTTGGCGGTGTCAGAGTTTGAAAATTGTAAGTGAAGGCATCGAGGAGTTACGGACGTTTATGCAGCATGATTTGAAACACGGAGAGCAGAGACGCGCCGCGCCGCGCCGCCTGGCCCAGTGAGCGTAGTTTGCTTTGATATAGGACCGTGTGGCGACGTAAAAAAATACTAGTTTCCACAGTAGAATGAAAGGAGAGTATCGGAAAGTGGTTAATTTGTAATTACATGTGACGAAGAAGTAGCTTTTGCGTGAGTTTGTGTGATCCGTTTTTCGGTTTGTATTTGCGTCTTTGAGTGCATTTTTGCCTGGGACAGTAAGGTCGTATCTAGTTGAAATTGATATCACGTACTGAGGTCGGTAGTCGCTTGGCGGTGTCAGAGTTTGAAAATTGTAAGTGAAGGCATCGAGGAGTTACGGACGTTTATGCAGCATGATTTGAAACACGGAGAGCAGAGACGCGCCGCGCCGCGCCGCCTGGCCCAGTGAGTGTAGTTTGCTTTGATATAGGACCGTGTGGCGACGTAAAAAAATACTAGTTTCCACAGTAGAATGAAAGGAGAGTATCGGAAAGTGGTTAATTTGTAATTACATGTGACGAAGAAGTAGCTTTTGCGCGAGTTTGTGTGATCCGTTTTTCGGTTTGTATTTGCGTCTTTGAGTGCATTTTTGCCTGGGACAGTAAGGTCGTATCTAGTTGAAATTGATATCACGTACTGAGGTCGGTAGTCGCTTGGCGGTGTCAGAGTTTGAAAATTGTAAGTGAAGGCATCGAGGAGTTACGGACGTTTATGCAGCATGATTTGAAACACGAAGAGCAGAGACGCGCCGCGCCGCGCCGCCTGGCCCAGTGAGCGTAGTTTGCTTTGATATAGGACCGTGTGGCGACGTAAAAAAATACTAGTTTCCACAGTAGAATGAAAGGAGAGTATCGGAAAGTGGTTAATTTGTAATTACATGTGACGAAGAAGTAGCTTTTGCGTGAGTTTGTGTAATCGGTTTTTCTTTTCGGTTTGCATTTGCGCCTTTGAGTGCGTTTTTGCCTGGGACAGTAAGGTGGTATCGAGCTGAAATTGATATCACGGACTGAGGTCGGTAGTCGCTTGGCGGTGTCAGAGTTTGAAAATTGTTATGTGAAGGCATCGAGGAGTTACGGACGTTTATGCAGCATGATTTGAAACACGGAGAGCAGAGACGCGCCGCGCCGCGCCGCCTGACCCAGTGAGCGTAGTTTGCTTTGATATAGGACCGTGTGGCGACGTAAAAAAATACTAGTTTCCACAGTAGAATGAAAGGAGAGTATCGGAAAGTGGTTAATTTGTAATTACATGTGACGAAGAAGTAGCTTTTGCGCGAGTTTGTGTAATCGGTTTTTCGGTTTGTATTTGCGTCTTTGAGTGCATTTTTGCCTGGGACAGTAAGGTGGTATCGAGCTGAAATTGATATCACGGACTGAGGTCGGTAGTCGCTTGGCGGTGTCAGAGTTTGAAAATTGTACGTGAAGGCATCGAGGAGTTACGGACGTTTATGCAGCATGATTTGAAACACGAAGAGCAGAGACGCGCCGCGCCGCGCCGCCTGGCCCAGTGAGCGTAGTTTGCTTTGATATAGGACCGTGTGGCGACGTAAAAAAATACTAGTTTCCACAGTAGAATG
This sequence comes from Schistocerca serialis cubense, assembly GCF_023864345.2. Lineage (NCBI taxonomy): Eukaryota > Metazoa > Arthropoda > Insecta > Orthoptera > Acrididae > Schistocerca > Schistocerca serialis. The sequence continues at coordinate 42,221 of NW_026047651.1, read as the reverse complement.
AAAGGAGAGTATCGGAAAGTGGTTAATTTGTAATTACATGTGACGAAGAAGTAGCTTTTGCGCGAGTTTGTGTGATCCGTTTTTCGGTTTGTATTTGCGTGTTTGAGTGCATTTTTGCCTGGGACAGTAAGGTGGTATCGAGCTGAAATTGATATCACGGACTGAGGTCGGTAGTCGCTTGGCGGTGTCAGAGTTTGAAAATTGTTATGTGAAGGCATCGAGGAGTTACGGACGTTTATGCAGCATGATTTGAAACACGGAGAGCAGAGACGCGCCGCGCCGCGCCGCCTGACCCAGTGAGCGTAGTTTGCTTTGATATAGGACCGTGTGGCGACGTAAAAAAATACTAGTTTCCACAGTAGAATGAAAGGAGAGTATCGGAAAGTGGTTAATTTGTAATTACATGTGACGAAGAAGTAGCTTTTGCGCGAGTTTGTGTGATCCGTTTTTCGGTTTGTATTTGCGTCTTTGAGTGCATTTTTGCCTGGGACAGTAAGGTCGTATGTAGTTGAAACTGATATCACGTACTGAGGTCGGTAGTCGCTTGGCGGTGTCAGAGTTTGAAAATTGTTAAGTGAAGGCATCGAGGAGTTACGGACGTTTATGCAGCATGATTTGAAACACGAAGGACAGAGACGCGCCGCGCCGCCTGGCCCAGTGAGCGTAGTTTGCTTTGATATAGGACCGTGTGGCGACGTAAAAAAATACGTTTCCACAGTAGAATGAAAGGAGAGTATCGGAAAGTGGTTAATTTGTAATTACATGTGACGAAGAAGTAGCTTTTGCGTGAGTTTGTGTAATCGGTTTTTCTTTTCGGTTTGCATTTGCGTCTTTGAGTGCGTTTTAGCCTGGGACAGTAAGGTGGTATCCAGCTGAAATTGATATCACGTACTGAGGTCGGTAGTCGCTTGGCGGTGTGAGAGTTTGAAAATTGTAAGTGAAGGCATCGAGGAGTTACGGACGTTTATGCAGCATGATTTGAAACACGAAGAGCAGAGACGCGCCGCGCCGGCTGGCCCAGTGAGCGTAGTTTGCTTTGATATAGGACCGTGTGGCGACGTAAAAAAATACTAGTTTCCACAGTAGAATGAAAGGAGAGTATCGGAAAGTGGTTAATTTGTAATTACATGTGACGAAGAAGTAGCTTTTGCGTGAGTTTGTGTAATCGGTTTTTCTTTTCGGTTTGCATTTGCGTCTTTGAGTGCGTTTTAGCCTGGGACAGTAAGGTGGTATCGAGCTGAAATTGATATCACGTACTGAGGTCGGTAGTCGCTTGGCGGTGTGAGAGTTTGAAAATTGTAAGTGAAGGCATCGAGGAGTTACGGACGTTTATGCAGCATGATTTGAAACACGAAGAGCAGAGACGCGCCGCGCCGCGCCGCCTGGCCCAGTGAGCGTAGTTTGCTTTGATATAGGACCGTGTGGCGACGTAAAAAAATACTAGTTTCCACAGTAGAATGAAAGGAGAGTATCGGAAAGTGGTTAATTTGTAATTACATGTGACGAAGAAGTAGCTTTTGCGCGAGTTTGTGTGATCCGTTTTTCGGTTTGTATTTGCGTGTTTGAGTGCATTTTTGCCTGGGACAGTAAGGTCGTATCGAGCTGAAATTGATATCACGGACTGAGGTCGGTAGTCGCTTGGCGGTGTCAGAGTTTGAAAATTGTAAGTGAAGGCATCGAGGAGTTACGGACGTTTATGCAGCATGATTTGAAACACGAAGAGCAGAGACGCGCCGCGCCGCGCCGGCTGGCCCAGTGAGCGTAGTTTGCTTTGATATAGGACCGTGTGGCGACGTAAAAAAATACTAGTTTCCACAGTAGAATGAAAGGAGAGTATCGGAAAGTGGTTAATTTGTAATTACATGTGACGAAGAAGTAGCTTTTGCGTGAGTTTGTGTAATCGGTTTTTCTTTTCGGTTTGCATTTGCGCCTTTGAGTGCGTTTTTGCCTGGGACAGTAAGGTGGTATCGAGCTGAAATTGATATCACGGACTGAGGTCGGTAGTCGCTTGGCGGTGTCAGAGTTTGAAAATTGTAAGTGAAGGCATCGAGGAGTTACGGACGTTTATGCAGCATGATTTGACACACGAAGAGCAGAGACGCGCCGCGCCGCGCCGCGCCGCCTGGTCCAGTGAGCGTAGTTTGCTTTGATATAGGACCGTGTGGCGACGTAAAAAAATACTAGTTTCCACAGTAGAATGAAAGGAGAGTATCGGAAAGTGGTTAATTTGTAATTACATGTGACGAAGAAGTAGCTTTTGCGTGAGTTTGTGTAATCGGTTTTTCTTTTCGGTTTGCATTTGCGCCTTTGAGTGCGTTTTTGCCTGGGACAGTAAGGTCGTATCGAGGTGAAATTTGTATTACGTACTGAGGTCGGTAGTCGCTTGGCGGTGTCAGAGTTTGAAAATTGTAAGTGAAGGCATCGAGGAGTTACGGACGTTTATGCAGCATGATTTGACACACGAAGAGCAGAGACGCGCCGCGCCGCGCCGCGCCGCCTGGTCCAGTGAGCGTAGTTTGCTTTGATATAGGACCGTGTGGCGACGTAAAAAAATACTAGTTTCCACAGTAGAATGAAAGGAGAGTATCGGAAAGTGGTTAATTTGTAATTACATGTGACGAAGAAGTAGCTTTTGCGTGAGTTTGTGTAATCGGTTTTTCTTTTCGGTTTGCATTTGCGCCTTTGAGTGCGTTTTTGCCTGGGACAGTAAGGTCGTATCGAGGTGAAATTTGTATTACGTACTGAGGTCGGTAGTCGCTTGGCGGTGTCAGAGTTTGAAAATTGTAAGTGAAGGCATCGAGGAGTTACGGACGTTTATGCAGCATGATTTGACACACGAAGAGCAGAGACGCGCCGCGCCGCGCCGCGCCGCCTGGTCCAGTGAGCGTAGTTTGCTTTGATATAGGACCGTGTGGCGACGTAAAAAAATACTAGTTTCCACAGTAGAATGAAAGGAGAGTATCGGAAAGTGGTTAATTTGTAATTACATGTGACGAAGAAGTAGCTTTTGCGTGAGTTTGTGTAATCGGTTTTTCTTTTCGGTTTGCATTTGCGCCTTTGAGTGCGTTTTTGCCTGGGACAGTAAGGTCGTATCGAGGTGAAATTTGTATTACGTACTGAGGTCGGTAGTCGCTTGGCGGTGTCAGAGTTTGAAAATTGTAAGTGAAGGCATCGAGGAGTTACGGACGTTTATGCAGCATGATTTGACACACGAAGAGCAGAGACGCGCCGCGCCGCGCCGCGCCGCCTGGTCCAGTGAGCGTAGTTTGCTTTGATATAGGACCGTGTGGCGACGTAAAAAAATACTAGTTTCCACAGTAGAATGAAAGGAGAGTATCGGAAAGTGGTTAATTTGTAATTACATGTGACGAAGAAGTAGCTTTTGCGTGAGTTTGTGTAATCGGTTTTTCTTTTCGGTTTGCATTTGCGCCTTTGAGTGCGTTTTTGCCTGGGACAGTAAGGTCGTATCGAGGTGAAATTTGTATTACGTACTGAGGTCGGTAGTCGCTTGGCGGTGTCAGAGTTTGAAAATTGTAAGTGAAGGCATCGAGGAGTTACGGACGTTTATGCAGCATGATTTGACACACGAAGAGCAGAGACGCGCCGCGCCGCGCCGCGCCGCCTGGTCCAGTGAGCGTAGTTTGCTTTGATATAGGACCGTGTGGCGACGTAAAAAAATACTAGTTTCCACAGTAGAATGAAAGGAGAGTATCGGAAAGTGGTTAATTTGTAATTACATGTGACGAAGAAGTAGCTTTTGCGTGAGTTTGTGTAATCGGTTTTTCTTTTCGGTTTGCATTTGCGCCTTTGAGTGCGTTTTTGCCTGGGACAGTAAGGTCGTATCGAGGTGAAATTTGTATTACGTACTGAGGTCGGTAGTCGCTTGGCGGTGTCAGAGTTTGAAAATTGTAAGTGAAGGCATCGAGGAGTTACGGACGTTTATGCAGCATGATTTGACACACGAAGAGCAGAGACGCGCCGCGCCGCGCCGCGCCGCCTGGTCCAGTGAGCGTAGTTTGCTTTGATATAGGACCGTGTGGCGACGTAAAAAAATACTAGTTTCCACAGTAGAATGAAAGGAGAGTATCGGAAAGTGGTTAATTTGTAATTACATGTGACGAAGAAGTAGCTTTTGCGTGAGTTTGTGTAATCGGTTTTTCTTTTCGGTTTGCATTTGCGCCTTTGAGTGCGTTTTTGCCTGGGACAGTAAGGTCGTATCGAGGTGAAATTTGTATTACGTACTGAGGTCGGTAGTCGCTTGGCGGTGTCAGAGTTTGAAAATTGTAAGTGAAGGCATCGAGGAGTTACGGACGTTTATGCAGCATGATTTTTGACACACGAAGAGCAGAGACGCGCCGCGCCGCGCCGCGCCGCCTGGTCCAGTGAGCGTAGTTTGCTTTGATATAGGACCGTGTGGCGACGTAAAAAAATACTAGTTTCCACAGTAGAATGAAAGGAGAGTATCGGAAAGTGGTTAATTTGTAATTACATGTGACGAAGAAGTAGCTTTTGCGTGAGTTTGTGTAATCGGTTTTTCTTTTCGGTTTGCATTTGCGCCTTTGAGTGCGTTTTTGCCTGGGACAGTAAGGTCGTATCGAGGTGAAATTTGTATTACGTACTGAGGTCGGTAGTCGCTTGGCGGTGTCAGAGTTTGAAAATTGTAAGTGAAGGCATCGAGGAGTTACGGACGTTTATGCAGCATGATTTGACACACGAAGAGCAGAGACGCGCCGCGCCGCGCCGCGCCGCCTGGTCCAGTGAGCGTAGTTTGCTTTGATATAGGACCGTGTGGCGACGTAAAAAAATACTAGTTTCCACAGTAGAATGAAAGGAGAGTATCGGAAAGTGGTTAATTTGTAATTACATGTGACGAAGAAGTAGCTTTTGCGTGAGTTTGTGTAATCGGTTTTTCTTTTCGGTTTGCATTTGCGCCTTTGAGTGCGTTTTTGCCTGGGACAGTAAGGTCGTATCGAGGTGAAATTTGTATTACGTACTGAGGTCGGTAGTCGCTTGGCGGTGTCAGAGTTTGAAAATTGTAAGTGAAGGCATCGAGGAGTTACGGACGTTTATGCAGCATGATTTGACACACGAAGAGCAGAGACGCGCCGCGCCGCGCCGCGCCGCCTGGTCCAGTGAGCGTAGTTTGCTTTGATATAGGACCGTGTGGCGACGTAAAAAAATACTAGTTTCCACAGTAGAATGAAAGGAGAGTATCGGAAAGTGGTTAATTTGTAATTACATGTGACGAAGAAGTAGCTTTTGCGTGAGTTTGTGTAATCGGTTTTTCTTTTCGGTTTGCATTTGCGCCTTTGAGTGCGTTTTTGCCTGGGACAGTAAGGTCGTATCGAGGTGAAATTTGTATTACGTACTGAGGTCGGTAGTCGCTTGGCGGTGTCAGAGTTTGAAAATTGTAAGTGAAGGCATCGAGGAGTTACGGACGTTTATGCAGCATGATTTGACACACGAAGAGCAGAGACGCGCCGCGCCGCGCCGCGCCGCCTGGTCCAGTGAGCGTAGTTTGCTTTGATATAGGACCGTGTGGCGACGTAAAAAAATACTAGTTTCCACAGTAGAATGAAAGGAGAGTATCGGAAAGTGGTTAATTTGTAATTACATGTGACGAAGAAGTAGCTTTTGCGTGAGTTTGTGTAATCGGTTTTTCTTTTCGGTTTGCATTTGCGCCTTTGAGTGCGTTTTTGCCTGGGACAGTAAGGTCGTATCGAGGTGAAATTTGTATTACGTACTGAGGTCGGTAGTCGCTTGGCGGTGTCAGAGTTTGAAAATTGTAAGTGAAGGCATCGAGGAGTTACGGACGTTTATGCAGCATGATTTGACACACGAAGAGCAGAGACGCGCCGCGCCGCGCCGCGCCGCGCCGCCTGGCCCAGTGAGCGTAGTTTGCTTTGATATAGGACCGTGTGGCGACGTAAAAAAATACTAGTTTCCACAGTAGAATGAAAGGAGAGTATCGGAAAGTGGTTAATTTGTAATTACATGTGACGAAGAAGTAGCTTTTGCGTGAGTTTGTGTAATCGGTTTTTCTTTTCGGTTTGCATTTGCGTCTTTGAGTGCGTTTTTGCCTGGGACAGTAAGGTCGTATCGAGGTGAAATTTGTATGACGTACTGAGGTCGGTAGTCGCTTGGCGGTGTCAGAGTTTGAAAATTGTAAGTGAAGGCATCGAGGAGTTACGGACGTTTATGCAGCATGATTTGACACACGAAGAGCAGAGACGCGCCGCGCCGCGCCGCGCCGCCTGGTCCAGTGAGCGTAGTTTGCTTTGATATAGGACCGTGTGGCGACGTAAAAAAATACTAGTTTCCACAGTAGAATGAAAGGAGAGTATCGGAAAGTGGTTAATTTGTAATTACATGTGACGAAGAAGTAGCTTTTGCGTGAGTTTGTGTAATCGGTTTTTCTTTTCGGTTTGCATTTGCGCCTTTGAGTGCGTTTTTGCCTGGGACAGTAAGGTCGTATCGAGGTGAAATTTGTATTACGTACTGAGGTCGGTAGTCGCTTGGCGGTGTCAGAGTTTGAAAATTGTAAGTGAAGGCATCGAGGAGTTACGGACGTTTATGCAGCATGATTTGACACACGAAGAGCAGAGACGCGCCGCGCCGCGCCGCGCCGCCTGGTCCAGTGAGCGTAGTTTGCTTTGATATAGGACCGTGTGGCGACGTAAAAAAATACTAGTTTCCACAGTAGAATGAAAGGAGAGTATCGGAAAGTGGTTAATTTGTAATTACATGTGACGAAGAAGTAGCTTTTGCGTGAGTTTGTGTAATCGGTTTTTCTTTTCGGTTTGCATTTGCGCCTTTGAGTGCGTTTTTGCCTGGGACAGTAAGGTCGTATCGAGGTGAAATTTGTATTACGTACTGAGGTCGGTAGTCGCTTGGCGGTGTCAGAGTTTGAAAATTGTAAGTGAAGGCATCGAGGAGTTACGGACGTTTATGCAGCATGATTTGACACACGAAGAGCAGAGACGCGCCGCGCCGCGCCGCGCCGCCTGGTCCAGTGAGCGTAGTTTGCTTTGATATAGGACCGTGTGGCGACGTAAAAAAATACTAGTTTCCACAGTAGAATGAAAGGAGAGTATCGGAAAGTGGTTAATTTGTAATTACATGTGACGAAGAAGTAGCTTTTGCGTGAGTTTGTGTAATCGGTTTTTCTTTTCGGTTTGCATTTGCGCCTTTGAGTGCGTTTTTGCCTGGGACAGTAAGGTCGTATCGAGGTGAAATTTGTATTACGTACTGAGGTCGGTAGTCGCTTGGCGGTGTCAGAGTTTGAAAATTGTAAGTGAAGGCATCGAGGAGTTACGGACGTTTATGCAGCATGATTTGACACACGAAGAGCAGAGACGCGCCGCGCCGCGCCGCGCCGCCTGGTCCAGTGAGCGTAGTTTGCTTTGATATAGGACCGTGTGGCGACGTAAAAAAATACTAGTTTCCACAGTAGAATGAAAGGAGAGTATCGGAAAGTGGTTAATTTGTAATTACATGTGACGAAGAAGTAGCTTTTGCGTGAGTTTGTGTAATCGGTTTTTCTTTTCGGTTTGCATTTGCGCCTTTGAGTGCGTTTTTGCCTGGGACAGTAAGGTCGTATCGAGGTGAAATTTGTATTACGTACTGAGGTCGGTAGTCGCTTGGCGGTGTCAGAGTTTGAAAATTGTAAGTGAAGGCATCGAGGAGTTACGGACGTTTATGCAGCATGATTTGACACACGAAGAGCAGAGACGCGCCGCGCCGCGCCGCGCCGCCTGGTCCAGTGAGCGTAGTTTGCTTTGATATAGGACCGTGTGGCGACGTAAAAAAATACTAGTTTCCACAGTAGAATGAAAGGAGAGTATCGGAAAGTGGTTAATTTGTAATTACATGTGACGAAGAAGTAGCTTTTGCGTGAGTTTGTGTAATCGGTTTTTCTTTTCGGTTTGCATTTGCGCCTTTGAGTGCGTTTTTGCCTGGGACAGTAAGGTCGTATCGAGGTGAAATTTGTATTACGTACTGAGGTCGGTAGTCGCTTGGCGGTGTCAGAGTTTGAAAATTGTAAGTGAAGGCATCGAGGAGTTACGGACGTTTATGCAGCATGATTTGACACACGAAGAGCAGAGACGCGCCGCGCCGCGCCGCGCCGCCTGGTCCAGTGAGCGTAGTTTGCTTTGATATAGGACCGTGTGGCGACGTAAAAAAATACTAGTTTCCACAGTAGAATGAAAGGAGAGTATCGGAAAGTGGTTAATTTGTAATTACATGTGACGAAGAAGTAGCTTTTGCGTGAGTTTGTGTAATCGGTTTTTCTTTTCGGTTTGCATTTGCGCCTTTGAGTGCGTTTTTGCCTGGGACAGTAAGGTCGTATCGAGGTGAAATTTGTATTACGTACTGAGGTCGGTAGTCGCTTGGCGGTGTCAGAGTTTGAAAATTGTAAGTGAAGGCATCGAGGAGTTACGGACGTTTATGCAGCATGATTTGACACACGAAGAGCAGAGACGCGCCGCGCCGCGCCGCGCCGCCTGGTCCAGTGAGCGTAGTTTGCTTTGATATAGGACCGTGTGGCGACGTAAAAAAATACTAGTTTCCACAGTAGAATGAAAGGAGAGTATCGGAAAGTGGTTAATTTGTAATTACATGTGACGAAGAAGTAGCTTTTGCGTGAGTTTGTGTAATCGGTTTTTCTTTTCGGTTTGCATTTGCGCCTTTGAGTGCGTTTTTGCCTGGGACAGTAAGGTCGTATCGAGGTGAAATTTGTATTACGTACTGAGGTCGGTAGTCGCTTGGCGGTGTCAGAGTTTGAAAATTGTAAGTGAAGGCATCGAGGAGTTACGGACGTTTATGCAGCATGATTTGACACACGAAGAGCAGAGACGCGCCGCGCCGCGCCGCGCCGCCTGGTCCAGTGAGCGTAGTTTGCTTTGATATAGGACCGTGTGGCGACGTAAAAAAATACTAGTTTCCACAGTAGAATGAAAGGAGAGTATCGGAAAGTGGTTAATTTGTAATTACATGTGACGAAGAAGTAGCTTTTGCGTGAGTTTGTGTAATCGGTTTTTCTTTTCGGTTTGCATTTGCGCCTTTGAGTGCGTTTTTGCCTGGGACAGTAAGGTCGTATCGAGGTGAAATTTGTATTACGTACTGAGGTCGGTAGTCGCTTGGCGGTGTCAGAGTTTGAAAATTGTAAGTGAAGGCATCGAGGAGTTACGGACGTTTATGCAGCATGATTTGACACACGAAGAGCAGAGACGCGCCGCGCCGCGCCGCGCCGCGCCGCCTGGCCCAGTGAGCGTAGTTTGCTTTGATATAGGACCGTGTGGCGACGTAAAAAAATACTAGTTTCCACAGTAGAATGAAAGGAGAGTATCGGAAAGTGGTTAATTTGTAATTACATGTGACGAAGAAGTAGCTTTTGCGTGAGTTTGTGTAATCGGTTTTTCTTTTCGGTTTGCATTTGCGTCTTTGAGTGCGTTTTTGCCTGGGACAGTAAGGTCGTATCGAGGTGAAATTTGTATGACGTACTGAGGTCGGTAGTCGCTTGGCGGTGTCAGAGTTTGAAAATTGTAAGTGAAGGCATCGAGGAGTTACGGACGTTTATGCAGCATGATTTGACACACGAAGAGCAGAGACGCGCCGCGCCGCGCCGCGCCGCGCCGCCTGGCCCAGTGAGCGTAGTTTGCTTTGATATAGGACCGTGTGGCGACGTAAAAAAATACTAGTTTCCACAGTAGAATGAAAGGAGAGTATCGGAAAGTGGTTAATTTGTAATTACATGTGACGAAGAAGTAGCTTTTGCGTGAGTTTGTGTATTCGGTTTTTCTTTTCGGTTTGCATTTGCGTCTTTGAGTGCGTTTTTGCCTGGGACAGTAAGGTCGTATCGAGGTGAAATTTGTATGACGTGCTGAGGTCGGTAGTCGCTTGGCGGTGTCAGAGTTTGAAAATTGTAAGTGAAGGCATCGAGGAGTTACGGACGTTTATGCAGCATGATTTGACACACGAAGAGCAGAGACGCGCCGCGCCGCGCCGCGCCGCGCCGCCTGGCCCAGTGAGCGTAGTTTGCTTTGATATAGGACCGTGTGGCGACGTAAAAAAATACTAGTTTCCACAGTAGAATGAAAGGAGAGTATCGGAAAGTGGTTAATTTGTAATTACATGTGACGAAGAAGTAGCTTTTGCGTGAGTTTGTGTAATCGGTTTTTCTTTTCGGTTTGCATTTGCGCCTTTGAGTGCGTTTTTGCCTGGGACAGTAAGGTCGTATCGAGGTGAAATTTGTATTACGTACTGAGGTCGGTAGTCGCTTGGCGGTGTCAGAGTTTGAAAATTGTAAGTGAAGGCATCGAGGAGTTACGGACGTTTATGCAGCATGATTTGACACACGAAGAGCAGAGACGCGCCGCGCCGCGCCGCGCCGCCTGGTCCAGTGAGCGTAGTTTGCTTTGATATAGGACCGTGTGGCGACGTAAAAAAATACTAGTTTCCACAGTAGAATGAAAGGAGAGTATCGGAAAGTGGTTAATTTGTAATTACATGTGACGAAGAAGTAGCTTTTGCGTGAGTTTGTGTAATCGGTTTTTCTTTTCGGTTTGCATTTGCGCCTTTGAGTGCGTTTTTGCCTGGGACAGTAAGGTCGTATCGAGGTGAAATTTGTATTACGTACTGAGGTCGGTAGTCGCTTGGCGGTGTCAGAGTTTGAAAATTGTAAGTGAAGGCATCGAGGAGTTACGGACGTTTATGCAGCATGATTTGACACACGAAGAGCAGAGACGCGCCGCGCCGCGCCGCGCCGCCTGGTCCAGTGAGCGTAGTTTGCTTTGATATAGGACCGTGTGGCGACGTAAAAAAATACTAGTTTCCACAGTAGAATGAAAGGAGAGTATCGGAAAGTGGTTAATTTGTAATTACATGTGACGAAGAAGTAGCTTTTGCGTGAGTTTGTGTAATCGGTTTTTCTTTTCGGTTTGCATTTGCGCCTTTGAGTGCGTTTTTGCCTGGGACAGTAAGGTCGTATCGAGGTGAAATTTGTATTACGTACTGAGGTCGGTAGTCGCTTGGCGGTGTCAGAGTTTGAAAATTGTAAGTGAAGGCATCGAGGAGTTACGGACGTTTATGCAGCATGATTTGACACACGAAGAGCAGAGACGCGCCGCGCCGCGCCGCGCCGCCTGGTCCAGTGAGCGTAGTTTGCTTTGATATAGGACCGTGTGGCGACGTAAAAAAATACTAGTTTCCACAGTAGAATGAAAGGAGAGTATCGGAAAGTGGTTAATTTGTAATTACATGTGACGAAGAAGTAGCTTTTGCGTGAGTTTGTGTAATCGGTTTTTCTTTTCGGTTTGCATTTGCGCCTTTGAGTGCGTTTTTGCCTGGGACAGTAAGGTCGTATCGAGGTGAAATTTGTATTACGTACTGAGGTCGGTAGTCGCTTGGCGGTGTCAGAGTTTGAAAATTGTAAGTGAAGGCATCGAGGAGTTACGGACGTTTATGCAGCATGATTTGACACACGAAGAGCAGAGACGCGCCGCGCCGCGCCGCGCCGCCTGGTCCAGTGAGCGTAGTTTGCTTTGATATAGGACCGTGTGGCGACGTAAAAAAATACTAGTTTCCACAGTAGAATGAAAGGAGAGTATCGGAAAGTGGTTAATTTGTAATTACATGTGACGAAGAAGTAGCTTTTGCGTGAGTTTGTGTAATCGGTTTTTCTTTTCGGTTTGCATTTGCGCCTTTGAGTGCGTTTTTGCCTGGGACAGTAAGGTCGTATCGAGGTGAAATTTGTATTACGTACTGAGGTCGGTAGTCGCTTGGCGGTGTCAGAGTTTGAAAATTGTAAGTGAAGGCATCGAGGAGTTACGGACGTTTATGCAGCATGATTTGACACACGAAGAGCAGAGACGCGCCGCGCCGCGCCGCGCCGCGCCGCCTGGCCCAGTGAGCGTAGTTTGCTTTGATATAGGACCGTGTGGCGACGTAAAAAAATACTAGTTTCCACAGTAGAATGAAAGGAGAGTATCGGAAAGTGGTTAATTTGTAATTACATGTGACGAAGAAGTAGCTTTTGCGTGAGTTTGTGTAATCGGTTTTTCTTTTCGGTTTGCATTTGCGTCTTTGAGTGCGTTTTTGCCTGGGACAGTAAGGTCGTATCGAGGTGAAATTTGTATGACGTACTGAGGTCGGTAGTCGCTTGGCGGTGTCAGAGTTTGAAAATTGTAAGTGAAGGCATCGAGGAGTTACGGACGTTTATGCAGCATGATTTGACACACGAAGAGCAGAGACGCGCCGCGCCGCGCCGCGCCGCGCCGCCTGGCCCAGTGAGCGTAGTTTGCTTTGATATAGGACCGTGTGGCGACGTAAAAAAATACTAGTTTCCACAGTAGAATGAAAGGAGAGTATCGGAAAGTGGTTAATTTGTAATTACATGTGACGAAGAAGTAGCTTTTGCGTGAGTTTGTGTATTCGGTTTTTCTTTTCGGTTTGCATTTGCGTCTTTGAGTGCGTTTTTGCCTGGGACAGTAAGGTCGTATCGAGGTGAAATTTGTATGACGTGCTGAGGTCGGTAGTCGCTTGGCGGTGTCAGAGTTTGAAAATTGTAAGTGAAGGCATCGAGGAGTTACGGACGTTTATGCAGCATGATTTGACACACGAAGAGCAGAGACGCGCCGCGCCGCGCCGCGCCGCGCCGCCTGGCCCAGTGAGCGTAGTTTGCTTTGATATAGGACCGTGTGGCGACGTAAAAAAATACTAGTTTCCACAGTAGAATGAAAGGAGAGTATCGGAAAGTGGTTAATTTGTAATTACATGTGACGAAGAAGTAGCTTTTGCGTGAGTTTGTGTAATCGGTTTTTCTTTTCGGTTTGCATTTGCGCCTTTGAGTGCGTTTTTGCCTGGGACAGTAAGGTCGTATGTAGTTGAAATTGATATCACGTACTGAGGTCGGTAGTCGCTTGGCGTTGTCAAAGTGTCATGCTGAAACTGAGGTGGTCAGTCGTTTTTGATACAGGATATATTCCGCCGGCCGATATTCGCCCCGTTCAGAGTTCGCGAGTGTCTCGCTGTCATTTGTGCGGAGTGGCCGCCTTATAACGTAACTGGGCCCAAGCGGAGCGCAGCGGAGTCGCACTGCAAAGTCGCTTGCTAAGTCGGGCGGCTTGGAGGGGGACATAATGCATGCTGCCAAGCCAACAGGCTGCGCACTGCACTCATGCTTTCCCCCCCTCCCCCCCCCCCCCCCACACAAACCACACAGGCGATGCAAATGCGCCTGTTGAAATAACTTGTTTGCGACCTTGCTTGTTAAGTTGGGAAGCAAGTAAGGAAACAGCTCGTGCGCTGCGAAGCCATCAGACACACCAGCCCCCAAACAGCAATTAAAATTGTCGCTGTTAATTGTATTAGCAGGCGTGCCACCTCCACCTCTGACGGCGCGTATTTTTTTTTTTCTCCCTGGCTTTCCTTCTAGACACCCTTTCACTGCTGCCACACAGTACTGGTTGTGGTTTAAATATTATGTGATGCTCCAATTATTTTAATGCAGCCCAATTGCGACGATGTGTGTGTGTGTGATCTGGAAATTTCTGTTTTGCTTTCTCAGTCGGGAAGCTAGGGTTGCAACAATATTATATTGAAGCCTGCTAACTCAGGAAGTGCAGCCTGGAAGCAAATAGCTGAACATGGATTTTATGACGCCTCCAGGCGACTGTGAGAGGCTGTGCTCATCCCTGGATTCGCACCACGGGATATCGGCCGCGAGCTGCGAATTCCGACGAATGACGGGCCGCATTTTGTGCCCCATAACCCCCCCCCCACCACACCCCCTATCGCAATACTGGACAGCGCTTTCCGACGCATTCTGTGGTGTCACCGCCAGACACCACACTTGCTAGTTGGTACTTTAAATCGGCCGCGGTCCATTTAGTACATGTCGGACCCGCGTGTCGCCACTGTGTGATCGCAGACCGAGCGCCACCACAAGGCAGGTCTCGAGATGCGGAATAGCACTCGCCCCAGTTGAACGACGACTTTGCTAGCGACTACACTTACGAAGCCTTTCTCTCATTTGCCGAGAGACAGTTAGAATAGCCTTCAGCTAAGTCCATGACTACGACATAGCAAGGCGCCATTAACCGTATCTGAAGATAGTCTTATTTGTATTATCAAGAGCGATGCACCACAAGGATGGAATAAAGTTAAGTATTCGAGGAGCTGCATACTTTTCTTATTAGCATTCAATACTTATCCTGTTCCAGAATTCACGCCCGTCTGCGTTAGATAGCGTGCATTTCGGCCTCCTCTATCTACAAGGTGTTGGCACATTTGCCAACACATCACATCCGTCCTTGGCGTACAATGTATCGTCTGCCCTGTGCCCCCCCCTCTTCACACTTTCCTTTCTTTATAGTTACAGTCTATAGAAATCCCTCCGCGTTTTCGGCAGGCACTTCATCTGTAACACTACGTTATGTGAATGGGCAGCACAAGTGGCAGCGTGGATTTATGCGGCATTAGGCATGTCTAGCAGTACTGGTACGTCTGTCTCTCATCTTTTGTATTACGGTGGATATCTTGCTTTCGATTGTCGTCTGACAACCTGTTAATTGGCGCCACACAGCACAGCTTATGGTACTGATTATTGTAATGCTCCAGTCGTCAGGAATTTCGATGCACCTGTTTGATCTGTCCATTCCTGTTGTTGTCTTGACAGACAGCATGACTGATATTAGACACCACACCGACCAGTGTCTTTTATTCTAGCCACCATGTGGCTCGACTACCATTCTACACTTTGGTTTCCCCACTTTATTATTCAGTAGCGCCTACTGTTGTGGAAGTTCTTCCTTCTTACCTCACCTCACACTTAGTACTTGTTTTCACCTTTTGAGTCTCCACTTCACTGCCTGTACAGCGTTTTCGTGTGTTCTCAATTGTAGTAAACATACCATCTACACACTATGTATATTTATATTTATATATATTTTTCTCTATCCTCCTCCACTCACTTTATACTTATATTACCTGTTACTTTCGTTCCTTCCTTATTTCTCTCCGCCGTTTCCTCTTTGCCCGATACATCCTCCCTCTTCTCACCATGGCTTCCTTCTCCTCCTCTCATCCTTCCCCATATTACTATCCTCTTCAACTCTCTCAAACATACTTTCCTCATACATTCCCTCCCTCCCTCCCACCCTTCTTCCTACATACTACTTTTTCTCCTCCCCATCTCTTTCTTTCCGCATTACAGCATGCAAAGCAGTCTATTCAAGTTCTGTGGTTAATACACACATCTCAGCTGCAAAAGCATCTGTTACTGAACATGCAAGAGATAGCTTGCATGGAGGAGTGACTGCTTACGCAAAACTTACTCTGCACATTTGAGATACTGTAGATGCAAGAGTTGCAGCACACACTATTCATGTTCTATTAGCGAAAACTGCTGAAGGTGAAATTATTCCTATTCATATCAGTATATCTGTACATGCAAGTGTTACTGTATACAGAAAGGTTGCTCCAAATGAAACTGTTACTGAATGTACAATGGTTAAGGCACTAGAAGGTTAATCACAAGGTCTACTATCCTTGCAAGTTGTGCTGTCCTCTCAAGTTGTGCTGTCCTCTCAAGTTGTGCTGTCCTCTTAAGTTGAGCTGTCCTCTCTAGTTGAGCTATCCTCTCAAGTTGAGCTGCCATCTCAAGTTGAGCTGCCCTCTCAAGTTCAGCTCTCCTCGCAAGCCGTGCTGTCCTCCCAAGCTGTGCTGTCCTCGCAAGCTGTACTGTCCTCGCAAGCTGTGCTGTCCTCGCAAGCTGTGCTGTCCTCACAAGCTGTGCTGTCCTCGCAAGCTGTGCTGTCCTCGCAAGCTGTGCTGTCCTCGAAAGCTGTGCAGTCCTCGCAATCCGTGCTGTCCTCGCAAGCTGTGCTGTCCTCGCAAGCCGTGCTGTACTCGCAAGCCGTGCTGTCCTCGCAAGCCGTGCTGTCGTCGCAAGCCGTGCTGTCCTCGCAAGCCGTGCTGTCCTTGCAAGCCGTGCTGTCCTCACAAACTTTGCTGTCCACTCAAGTTGAACTGTCCTCTCAAGTTGAGCTGTCCAGTCAAGTTGAGCTGTCCTCTCAAGTAGAGCTGTCCTATCAAGTTGCGCTGTCCTCTCTAGCTGAGCTGTCCTCTCAAGTTCAGCTGTTCTCTCAAGTTGAACTATCCTCTCAAGTTGAGCTGTCCTCTCAAGTTGAGCTGTCCTCGCAAGCTGTGCTGTCCTCGCAAGCCGTGCTGTCCTCGCAAGCCGTGCTGTCCTCGCAATCCTTGCTGTCCTCGCAAGCTGTGCTGTCCTCGCAAGCTGTGCTGTCCTCGCAAGATGTGCTGTCCTCGCAAGCTGTGCAGTCCTCGCAAGCTGTGCTGTCCTCGCAAGCTGTGCTGTCCTCGCAAGCTGTGCTGTCCTCGCAAGCTGTGCTGTCCTCGCAAGCTGTGCTGTCCTCGCAAGCTGTCCTGTCCTTGGAAGCTGTGCTGTCCTCGCAACCCGTGCTGTCCTCGCAACCTGTGCTGTCCTCGCAAGCCGTGCTGTCCTCGCAAGCCGTGTTGTCCTCGCAAGCTGTGCTGTCCTCGCGAGCTGTGCTGTCCTCGGAAGCTGTGCTGTCCTCGCAAGCCTTGCTGTCCCCGCAGGCCGTGCTGTCCCCGCAAGCCGTGCCGTCCTCTCAAGCCGTTCTGTCCTTGCAAGCCGTGCTGTCCTCGCAAGCTTTGCTGTCCTCGCAAGCTGTGCTGTCCACCCAAGTTGTGCTGTCATCTCAAGTTGTGCTGTCATCTCGATTTGTGCTGTCCTCTAAAGTTGAGCTGTCCTCTCAAGTTGAACTGTCCTCTCAAGTTGAGCTGTCCTCTCAAGTTGAGCTGTTCTGTCAAGTTGAGCTGTCCTCTCAAGTTGAGCTGTCCTCTCAAGTTGAGCGGTCCTCTCAAGTTGAGCTGTCCTCTCAAGTTGAAATCTCCTCTCATGTTGAGCTCTCCTCTCAAGTTGAGCTCTCCTCTCAAGTTGAGGTGTACTCTCAAGTTGAGCTGTCCTCTCAAGTTGAGCTGTCCTCTCAAGTTGAGCTGTCC
Organism: Schistocerca serialis cubense; assembly: GCF_023864345.2. Lineage (NCBI taxonomy): Eukaryota > Metazoa > Arthropoda > Insecta > Orthoptera > Acrididae > Schistocerca > Schistocerca serialis. Next base: position 25,178 of record NW_026047651.1, on the reverse strand, counting down.
TCGCAAGCTGTGCTGTCCTCGCAAGCTGTGCTGTCCTCGCAAGTTGTGCTGTCCTCGCAAGCTGTGCTGTCCTCACAAGCTGTGCTGTCCTCGCAAGCTGTGCTGTCCTCGCAAGCTGCGCTGTCCTTGCAAGCCGTGCTGTCCTCGCAGGCCGTGCTGTCCTCGCAAGCCTTGCTGTCCTCGCAAGCTGTGCTGTCCTCGCTAGCTGTGCTGTCCTCGCAAGCTGTGGTGTCCTCGCAAGCTGTGCTGTCCTCGCAAGTTGTGCTGTCCTCGCAAGCTGTGCTGTCCTCGCAAGCTGTGCTGTCCTCACAAGCTGTGCTGTTTCTGCAAGCCGTGCTGTCCTCGCAGGCCATGTTGTCCTCGCAAGCCTTGCTGTCCTCGCAAGCTGTGCTGTCCTCGCTAGCTGTGCTGTCCTCGCAAGCTGTGCTGTCCTCGCAAGCTGTGCTGTCCTCGCAAGCTGTGCTGTCCTCGCAAGCTGTGCTGTTCTCGCAAGCGGTTCTGTGCTCGCAAGCCGTGCTGTCCTCGCAAGCTGTGCTGTCCTCGCAAGCTGTGCTGTCCTCGCAAGCTGTGCTGTCCTCGCAAGCCGTGCTGTCCTCGCAAGCTGTGCTGTACTCGGAAGCTGTGCTGTCCTCGCAAGCCGTGCTGCCCTCGCAAGCCGTGCAGTCCTCGCAAGCCGTGCTGTCCTCGCAAACTTTGCTGTCCACTCAAGTTGAACTGTCCTCTCAAGTTGAGCTGTCCTGTCAAGTTGAGCTGTCCTCTCAAGTAGAGCTGTCCTATCAAGTTGCGCTGTCCTCTCTAGCTGAGCTGTCCTCTCAAGTTCAGCTATTCTCTCAAGTTGAACTGTCCTCTCAAGTTGAGCTGTCCTCTCAAGTTGAGCTGTCCTCGCAAGCTGTTCTGTCCTCGCAAGCTGTGCTGTCCTCGCAAGCTGTGCGGTCCTTGCAAGCTGTGCTGTCCTCGCAAGCCGTGCTGTCCTTGCAAGCCGTGCTGTCCTCGCAAGCCGTGCTAGCCTCGTAGGCTTTGCTGTCCTCGAAAGTTGAGCACTCCTCTCAAGTTGGGCTCTCCTCTCAAGTAGAACTGTCCTCACAACTTGAGCTGTCCTCTCAAGTTGAGCTGTCCTCGCAAGCTGTGCTGTCCTCGCAAGCCGTGCTGTCCTCGCAAGCCGTGCTGTCCTCGCAAGCCTTGCTGTCCTCGCAAGCTGTGCTGTCCTCGCTAGCTGTGCTGTCCTCGCAAGCTCTGCTGTCCTCGCAAGCTGTGCTGTCCACGCAAGCTGTGCTGTCCTCGCAAGCTGTGCTGTCCTCGCAAGCTGTGCTGTCCTCGCAAGCTGTGCTGTACTCGCAAGCTGTGCTGTCCTCGCAAGCTGTGCAGTCCTCGCAAGCTGTGCTGTCTTCGCTAGCTGTGCTGTCCTTGCAAGCTGTGCTGTCCTCGCAAGCTGTGCTGTCCTCGGAAGCTGTGTTGTCCTCAGAAGCTGTGCTGTCCTCAGAAGCTGTCCTTTCCTCGGAAGCCGTGCTGTCCTCGCAACCCGTGCTGTCCTCGAAACCTGTGCTGTCTTCGCAAGCCGTGCTGTCCTCGCAAGCCGTGCTGTCCCCGCAAGCCGTGATGTCCCCGCAAGCCGTGCTGTCCTCGCAAGCCGTTCTGACCTTGCAAGACATGCTGTCCTCGCAAGCTTTGCTGTCCTCACAAGCTGTTCTGTTCACCCAAGTTGTGCTGTCACCTCAAGTTGGGCTGTCATCTCGAGTTGTGCTGTCCTCTAAAGTTGAGCTGTCCTCTCAAGTTGAACTGTCCTCTCAAGTTGAGCTGTCCTCTCAAGTTGAATGTTCTGTCAAGTTGAGCTGTCCTCTCAAGTTGAGCTCTCCTCTCAAGTTGAGCTGTCCTCTCAAGTTGAGCTGTCCTCTCAAGTTGAGCTCTCCTCTCATGTTGAGCTCTCCTCTCATGTTGAGCTCTCCTCTCAAGTTGAGCTCTCCTCTCAAGTTGAGATGTACTCTCAAGTTGATCTGTCCTCTCAAGTTGAGCTGTCCTCTCAAGTTGAGCTGTCCTCGCAAGCTGTGCTGTCCTCGCAAGCTGTGCTGTCCTCGCAAGTTGTGCAGTCCTCGCAAGCTGTACTGTCCTCGCAAGCTGTGCTGTCCCCGCAAGCTGTGCTGTCCTCGCAAGCTGTGCTGTCCTTGCAAGCCATGCTGTCCTCGCAGGCCGTGCTGTCCTCGCAAGCCTTGCTGTCCTCGCAAGCTGTGCTGTCCTCGCTAGCTGTGCTGTCCTCGCAAGCTGTGCTGGCCTCGCAAGCTGTGCTGTCCTCGCAAGTTGTGCTGTCCTCGCAATCTGTGCTGTCCTCACAAGCTGTGCTGTCTCACAAGCTGTGCTGTCCTCGCAAGCTGTGCTGTCCCTGCAAGCCGTGCTGTCCTCGCAGGCCATGCTGTCCTCGCAGGCCGTGCTGTCCTCACAAGCCTTGCTGTCCTCGCAAGCTGTGCTGTCCTCGCTAGCTGTGCTGTCCTCGCAAGCTGTGCTGTCCTCGCAAGCTGTGCTGTCCTCGCAAGCTGTGCTGTCCTCGCAAGCTGCGCTGTCCTCGCAAGCTGTGCTGTCCTCACAAGCTGTGCTGTCCTCGCAAGCTGTGCTGTCCTCGCAAGCTGTGCTGTTCTTGCAAGCCGTGCTGTCCTCGCAAGCCATGCTGTCCTCGCAATTTTAGCGGTCCTCGCAAGCTGTGCTGTCCTCCCAAGCTGTGCTGTCCTCAAAAGTTGTGCTGTCGTCTCAAGTTGAGCTGTCCTCTCAAGTTTAGCTGTCCTCTTAAGTTGAGCTGTTCTCTCTAGTTGAGCTGTCCTCTCTTGTTGAGCTGACCTCTCAAGTTGAGCTTTCCTCTCAAATTGAGCTCTCCTCTCAAGTTGAGCTCTCCTCTCAAGTTGAGCTCTCCTCTCAAGTTGAGCGGTCATCTCAAGGTGAGCTGTCCTCTCAAGTTGAGCCGTCCTCGCAAGCTGTGCTGTCCTCGCCAGCTGTGCTGTCCTCGCAAGCTGTGCTGTCCTCGCAAGTTGTGCTGTCCTCGCAAGTTGTGCTGTCCTCGCAAGCTGTGCTGTCCTCGCAAGCTGTGCTGTCCCTGCAAGCCGTGCTGTCCTCGCAGGCCATGTTGTCTTCGCAATCCTTGCTGTCCTCGCAAGCTGTGCTGTCCTTGCAAAACGTGCTGTCCTCGCAGGCCGTGCTGTCCTCGCAAGCCTTGCTGTCCTCGCAAGCTGTGCTGTCCTCCCTAGCTGTGCTGTCCTCGCAAGCTGTGCTGTCCTCGCAAGCTGTGCTGTCCTCGCAAGTTGTGCTGTCCTCGCAAACTGTGCTGTCCTCGCAAGCTGTGCTGTCCTCGCAAGCTATGCTGTCCTCGCAAGCTGTGCTGTCCCTGCAAGCCGTGCTGTCCTCGCAGGCCATGTTGTCTTCGCAATCCTTGCTGTCCTCGCAAGCTGTGCTGTCCTCGCTAGCTGTGCTGTCCTCGCAAGCTGTGCTGTCCTCGCAAGCTGTGCTGTCCCTGCAAGCCGTGCTGTCCTCGCAGGCCGTGCTGTCCTCGCAGGCCGTGCTGCCCTCGAAAGCCTTGCTGTCCTCGCAAGCTGTGCTGTCCTCGCTAGCTGTGCTGTCCTCGCAAGCTGTGCTGTCCTCGCAAGCTGTGCTGTCCTTGCAAGCTGTGCTGTCCTCGCAAGCTGTGCTGTCCTCGCAAGCTGTGCTGTCCTCGCAAGCTGTGCTGTCCTCGCAAGCTGTGCTGTCCTCGCAAGCTGTGCTGTCCTCGCAAGCTGTGCTGTCCTCGCAAGCTGTGCAGTCCTCGCAAGCTGTGCTGTCTTCGCTAGCTGTGCTGTCCTCGCAAGCTGTGCTGTCCTCACAAGCTGTGCTGTCCTCGGAAGCTGTGTTGTCCTCGGAAGCTGTGCTGTCCTCTCAACACGTGCTGTCCTCGCAACCTGTGCTGTCCTCGCAACCTGTGCTGTCCTCGCAACCCGTGCTGTCCTCGCAAGGCGTGATGTCCTCGCAAGCCGTGTTTTCCTGGCAAGCCGTGCTGTCCTCGCAAACCGTGCTGTCCTCGCAAGCCGTGCTGTCCTCGCAAGCTGTGCTGCTCTTGCAAGCCGTGCTGTCCTCGCAAGCCATGCTGTCCTCGCAATTTTAGCGGTCCTCGCAAGCTGTGCTGCCCTCCCAAGCTGTGCTGTCCTCGAAAGTTGTGCTGTCGTCTCTAGTTGAGTTGTCCTCTCAAGTTGAGCTGTCCTCTTAAGTTGAGCTGTCCTCTCAAGTTGAGCTGTCCTCTCTAGGTGATCTGTCCTCTCTAGTTGAACTGTGCTCTTTAGTTGAGCTGTCCTCTCTAGTTGAGCTGTCATCTCTAGTTGAGCTGTCCTCTCTAGTTGAGCTGTCCTCTCAAGTTGAACTTTCCTCTCAAATTGAGCTCTCCTCTCAAGTTGAGCTCTCCTCTCAAGTTGAGCTCTCCTCTCAAGTTTAGCGGCATCTCAAGGTGAGCTGTCCTCTCAAGTTGAGCCGTCCTCGCAAGCTGTGCTGTCCTCGCAAGCTGTGCTGTCCTCGCAAGCTGTGCTGTCCTCACAAGTTGTGCTGTCCTCGCAAGCTGTGGTGTCCTCGCAAGCTGTGCTGTCCTCACAAGCTGTGCTGTCCTCGCAAGCTGTGCTGTCCTCGAAGCTGTGCTGTCCTTGCAAGCTGTGCAGTCCTCGCAAGCTGTGCTGTCTTCGCTAGCTGTGCTGTTCTCGCAAGCTGTGCTGTCCTCGCAAGCTGTGCTGTCCTCGGAAGCTGTGTTGTCCTCAGAAGCTGTGCTGTCCTCGGAAGCTGTCCTGTCCTCGGAAGCTGTGCTGTCCTCGCAACCCGTGGTGTCCTCACAAACTGTGCTGTCTTCGCAAGCCATGCTGTCCTCGCAACCCGTGCTGTCCTCGCAAGGCGTGCTGTCCTCGCAAGCCATGCTGTCCTGGCAAGCCGTGCTGTCCTCGCAAGCCATGCTGTCTTCGCAAGCCGTGCTGTCCTCGCAAGCTGTGCTGTTCTTGCAAGCCGTGCTGTCCTCGCAAGCCATGCTGTCCTCGCAATTTTAGCGGTCCTCGCAAGCTGTGCTGTCCTCCCAAGCGGTGCTGTGCTCAAAAGTTGTGCTGTCGTCTCAGGTTGAGCTGTCCTCTCAAGTTTAGCTGTCCTCTTAAGTTGAGCTGTTCTCTCTAGTTGAGCTGTCCTCTCTTGTTGAGCTGACCTCTCAAGTTGAGCTTTCCTCTCAAATTGAGCTCTCCTCTCAAGTTGAGCTCTCCTCTCAAGTTGAGCTCTCCTCTCAAGTTGAGCGGTCATCTCAAGGTGAGCTGTCCTCTCAAGTTGAGCCGTCCTCGCAAGCTGTGCTGTCCTCGCCAGCTGTGCTGTCCTCGCAAGCTGTGCTGTCCTCGCAAGTTGTGCTGTCCTCGCAAGTTGTGCTATCCTCGCAAGCTGTGCTGTCCTCGCAAGCTGTGCTGTCCCTGCAAGCCGTGCTGTCCTCGCAGGCCATGTTGTCTTCGCAATCCTTGCTGTCCTTGCAAGCTGTGCTGTCCTTGCAAGCCGTGCTGTCCTCGCAGGCCGTGCTGTCCTCGCAAGCCTTGCTGTCCTCGCAAGCTGTGCTGTCCTCCCTAGCTGTGCTGTCCTCGCAAGCTGTGCTGTCCTCGCAAGCTGTGCTGTCCTCGCAAGTTGTGCTGTCCTCGCAAGCTGTGCTGTCCTCGCAAGCATTGCTGTCCTCGCAAGCTGTGCTGTCCTCGCAAGCTGTGCTGTCCCTGCAAGCCGTGCTGTCCTCGCAGGCCATGTTGTCTTCGCAATCCTTGCTGTCCTCGCAAGCTGTGCTGTCCTCGCTAGCTGTGCTGTCCTCGCAAGCTGTGCTGTCCTCGCAAGCTGTGCTGTCCCTGCAAGCCGTGCTGTCCTCGCAGGCCGTGCTGTCCTCGCAGGCCGTGCTGTCCTCGAAAGCCTTGCTGTCCTCGCAAGCTGTGCTGTCCTCGCTAGCTGTGCTGTCCTCGCAAGCTGTGCTGTCCTCGCAAGCTGTGCTGTCCTTGCAAGCTGTGCTGTCCTCGCAAGCTGTGCTGTCCTCGCAAGCTGTGCTGTCCTCGCAAGCTGTGCTGTCCTCGCAAGCTGTGCTGTCCTCGCAAGCTGTGCTGTCCTCGCAAGCTGTGCTGTCCTCGCAAGCTGTGCAGTCCTCGCAAGCTGTGCTGTCTTCGCTAGCTGTGCTGTCCTCGCAAGCTGTGCTGTCCTCACAAGCTGTGCTGTCCTCGGAAGCTGTGTTGTCCTCGGAAGCTGTGCTGTCCTCTCAACACGTGCTGTCCTCGCAACCTGTGCTGTCCTCGCAACCTGTGCTGTCCTCGCAACCCGTGCTGTCCTCGCAAGGCGTGCTGTCCTCGCAAGCCATGTTTTCCTGGTAAGCCGTGCTGTCCTCGCAAACCGTGCTGTCCTCGCAAGCCGTGCTGTCCTCGCAAGCTGTGCTGCCCTTGCAAGCCGTGCGGTCCTCGCAAGCCATGCTGTCCTCGCAATTTTAGCGGTCCTCGCAAGCTGTGCTGCCCTCCCGAGCTGTGCTGTCCTCGAAAGTTGTGCTGTCCTCGCAAGCTGTGCTCTCCTCGCAAGCTGTGTTGTCCTTGAAAGCTGTGCTGTCCTCGCAAGCTGTGTTGTCCTTGCAAATTGTGCCGTCCTCGCAAGCTGTGCTGTCCTCGCAAGCTGTGCTGTCCTCGCAAGCTGTGCTGTCCTCGCAAGCTGTGCTGTCCTCGCAAGCTGTGCTGTCCTCACAAGCGGTTCTGTCCTCGCAAGCCGTGCCGTCCTCGCAATCTGTGGTGTCCTCGCAAGCTGTGCTGTCCTCGCAAGCTGTGCTGTCCTCGCAAGCTGTGCTGTCCTCGCAAGCTGTGCTGTCCTCGCAAGCTGTGCTGGCCTTGCAAGCTGTGCTGTCCTCGCAAGCTGTGCTATCCTCGCAAGCTGTGCTGTCCTCGCAAGCCGTGCTGTCCTCACAAGCTGTGCTGTCCTCGGAAGCTGTGCTGTCCTCGCAACCGGTGCTGTCCTCGCCAGCCATGCTGTCCTCGCAAGCCATGCTGTCCTCGCAAACCGTGCTGTCCTCGCAAGCCGTGCTGTCCTCGCAAGCTTTGCTGTCCACTCAAGTTGAGCTGTCCTCTCAGGTTGAGCTGTCCTCTCAAGTTGAGCTGTCCTCTCAAGTAGAGCTGTCCTCTCAAGTTGCGCTGTCCTCTCTAGCTGAGCTGTCCTCTCAAGTTGAGCAGTCCTCTCAAGTTGAGCTGTCCTCGGAAGCTGTTCTGTCCTCGCAAGCTGTGCTGTCCTCGCAAGCTGTGCGGTCCTCGCAAGCTGTGCTGTCCTCGCATGCCGTGCTGTCCTTGCAAGCCGTGCTGTCCTCGCAAGCCATGCTAGCCTCGTAGGCTTTGCTGTCCTCGAAAGTTGAGCAGTCCTCTCAAGTTGTGCTCTCCTCTCAAGTTGAACTGTAATCGCAAGTTGAGCTGTCCCCTCAAGGTGAGCTGTCCTCGCAAGCTGTGCTGTCCTCGCAAGCCGTGCTGTCCTCGCAAGCCGTGCTGTCCTCGCAAGCCTTGCTGTCCTCGCAAGCTGTGCTGTCCTCGCTAGCTGTGCTGTCCTCGCAAGCTGTGCTGTCCTCGCAAGCTGTGCTGTCCTCGCAAGCTGTACTGTCCTCGCAAGCTGTGCTGTCCTCGCAAGCTGTGCTGTCCTCGCAAGCTGTGCTGTCCTCGCAAGCTGTCCTGTCCTCGGAAGCTGTGCTGTCCTCGCAACCCGTTCTGTCCTCGCAACCTGTGCTGTCCTCGCAACCCGTGCTGTCCTCGCAAGCCGTGTTGTCCTCGCAAGCTGTGCTGTACTCGCAAGCTGTCCTGACCTCGGAAGCTGTGCTGTCCTCGCAAGCCGTGCTGTCCCCGCAGGCCGTGCTGTCCCCGCAAGCCGTGCTGTCCTCGCAAGCCATTCTGTCCTTGCAAGCCGTGCTGTCCTCGCAAGCTTTGCTGTCCTCGCAAGCTGTGCTGTCCACCCAAGTTGTGCTGTCATCTCAAGTTGTGCTGTCATCTCGAGTTGTGCTGTCCTCTAAAATTGAGCTGTCCTCTAAAGTTGAACTGTCCTCTCAAGTTGAGCTGTCCTCTCAAGTTGAGCTGTTCTGTCAAGTTGAGCTGTCCTCTCAAGTTGAGCTGTCCTCTCAAGTTGAGCTGTCCTCTCAAGTTGAGCTGTCCTCTCAAGTTGAAATCTCCTCTAATGTTGAGCTCTCCTCTCAAGTTGAGCTCTCCTCTCAAGTTGAGGTGTACTCTCAAGTTGAGCTGTCCTCTCAAGTTGAACTGTCCTCTCAAGTTGAGCTGTCCTCGCAAGCTGTGCTGTCCTCGCAAGCTGTGCTGTCCTCGCAAGTTGTGCTGTCCTCGGAAGCTGTGTTGTCCTCGGAAGCTGTGCTGTCCTCTCAACACGTGCTGTCCTCGCAACCTGTGCTGTCCTCGCAACCTGTGCTGTCCTCGCAACCCGTGCTGTCCTCGCAAGGCGTGCTGTCCTCGCAAGCCATGTTTTCCTGGTAAGCCGTGCTGTCCTCGCAAACCGTGCTGTCCTCGCAAGCCGTGCTGTCCTCGCAAGCTGTGCTGCCCTTGCAAGCCGTGCGGTCCTCGCAAGCCATGCTGTCCTCGCAATTTTAGCGGTCCTCGCAAGCTGTGCTGCCCTCCCAAGCTGTGCTGTCCTCGAAAGTTGTGCTGTCGTCTCTAGTTGAGTTGTCCTCTCAAGTTGAGCTGTCCTCTTAAGTTGAGCTGTCCTCTCAAGTTGAGCTGTCCTCTCTAGGTGATCTGTCCTCTCTAGTTGAACTGTCCTCTTTAGTTGAGCTGTCCTCTCTAGTTGAGCTGTCATCTCTAGTTGAGCTGTCCTCTCTAGTTGAGCTGTCCTCTCAAGTTGAGCTTTCCTCTCAAATTGAGCTCTCCTCTCAAGTTGAGCTCTCCTCTCAAGTTGAGCTCTCCTCTCAAGTTTAGCGGCATCTCAAGGTGAGCTGTCCTCTCAAGTTGAGCCGTCCTCGCAAGCTGTGCTGTCCTCCCAAGCTGCGCTGTCGTCCCAAGCTGTGCTGTCCCCACAAGCTGTGCTGTCTCCACAAACTGTGCTGTCCCCGCAAGCTGTGCTGTCCTCGCAAGCTTTGCTGTCCTCGCAAGGTGTGCTCTCCTCGCAAGCTGTGTTGTCCTTGAAAGCTGTGCTGTCCTCGCAAGCTGTGTTGTCCTTGCAAATTGTGCCGTCCTCGCAAGCTGTGCTGTCCTCGCAAGCTGTGCTGTCCTCGCAAGCTGTGCTGTCCTCGCAAGCTGTGCTGTCCTCGCAAGCTGTGCTGTCCTCACAAGCGGTTCTGTCCTCGCAAGCCGTGCCGTCCTCGCAATCTGTGGTGTCCTCGCAAGCTGTGCTGTCCTCGCAAGCTGTGCTGTCCTCGCAAGCTGTGCTGTCCTCGCAAGCTGTGCTGTCCTCGCAAGCTGTGCTGGCCTTGCAAGCTGTGCTGTCCTCGCAAGCTGTGCTATCCTCGCAAGCTGTGCTGTCCTCGCAAGCCGTGCTGTCCTCACAAGCTGTGCTGTCCTCGGAAGCTGTGCTGTCCTCGCAACCGGTGCTGTCCTCGCCAGCCATGCTGTCCTCGCAAGCCGTGCTGTCCTCGCAAACCGTGCTGTCCTCGCAAGCCGTGCTGTCCTCGCAAGCTTTGCTGTCCACTCAAGTTGAGCTGTCCTCTCAAGTTGAGCTGTCCTCTCAAGTTGAGCTGTCCTCTCAAGTAGAGCTGTCCTCTCAAGTTGCGCTGTCCTCTCTAGCTGAGCTGTCCTCTCAAGTTGAGCAGTCCTCTCAAGTTGAGCTGTCCTCGGAAGCTGTTCTGTCCTCGCAAGCTGTGCTGTCCTCGCAAGCTGTGCGGTCCTCGCAAGCTGTGCTGTCCTCGCATGCCGTGCTGTCCTTGCAAGCCGTGCTGTCCTCGCAAGCCATGCTAGCCTCGTAGGCTTTGCTGTCCTCGAAAGTTGAGCAGTCCTCTCAAGTTGTGCTCTCCTCTCAAGTTGAACTGTCCTCGCAAGTTGAGCTGTCCCCTCAAGGTGAGCTGTCCTCGCAAGCTGTGCTGTCCTCGCAAGCCGTGCTGTCCTCGCAAGCCGTGCTGTCCTCGCAAGCCTTGCTGTCCTCGCAAGCTGTGCTGTCCTCGCTAGCTGTGCTGTCCTCGCAAGCTGTGCTGTCCTTGCAAGCTGTGCTGTCCTCGCAAGCTGTACTGTCCTCGCAAGCTGTGCTGTCCTCGCAAGCTGTGCTGTCCTCGCAAGCTGTGCTGTCCTCGCAAGCTGTCCTGTCCTCGGAAGCTGTGCTGTCCTCGCAACCCGTTCTGTCCTCGCAACCTGTGCTGTCCTCGCAACCCGTGCTGTCCTCGCAAGCCGCGTTGTCCTCGCAAGCTGTGCTGTACTCGCAAGCTGTCCTGACCTCGGAAGCTGTGCTGTCCTCGCAAGCCGTGCTGTCCCCGCAGGCCGTGCTGTCCCCGCAAGCCGTGCTGTCCTCGCAAGCCATTCTGTCCTTGCAAGCCGTGCTGTCCTCGCAAGCTTTGCTGTCCTCGCAAGCTGTGCCGTCCACCCAAGTTGTGCTGTCATCTCAAGTTGTGCTGTCATCTCGAGTTGTGCTGTCCTCTAAAATTGAGCTGTCCTCTAAAGTTGAACTGTCCTCTCAAGTTGAGCTGTCCTCTCAAGTTGAGCTGTTCTGTCAAGTTGAGCTGTCCTCTCAAGTTGAGCTGTCCTCTCAAGTTGAGCTGTCCTCTCAAGTTGAGCTGTCCTCTCAAGTTGAAATCTCCTCTAATGTTGAGCTCTCCTCTCAAGTTGAGCTCTCCTCTCAAGTTGAGGTGTACTCTCAAGTTGAGCTGTCCTCTCAAGTTGAACTGTCCTCTCAAGTTGAGCTGTCCTCGCAAGCTGTGCTGTCCTCGCAAGCTGTGCTGTCCTCGCAAGTTGTGCTGTCCTCGCAAGCTGTTCTGTCCTCGCAAGCTGTGCTGTCCTCGCAAGCTGTGCTGTCCTTGCAAGCTGTGCTGTCCTTGCAAGCCGTGCTGTCCTCGCAGGCCGTGCTGTCCTCGCAAGCCTTGCTGTCCTCGGAAGCTGTGCTGTCCTCGCTAGCTGTGCTGTCCTCGCAAGCTGTGCTGTCCTCGCAAGCTGTGCTGTCCTCGCAAGCTGTGCTGTCCTCGCAAGCTGTGCTGTCCTCGCAAGCTGTGCTGTCCTCGCAAGCTGTGCTGTCCTCGCAAGCTGTGCTGTCCTCGCAAGCTGTGCTGTCCTCGCAAGCTGTGCTGTCCTCGCAAGCTGTGCTGTCCTCGCAAGCTGTGCTGTTCTCGCAAGCTGTGCAGTCCTCGCAAGCTGTGCTGTCTTCGCTAGCTGTGCTGTCCTCGCAAGCTGTGCTGTCCTCGCAAGCTGAGCTGTCCTCGGAAGCTGTGTTGTCCTCGGAAGCTGTGCTGTCCTCGGAAGCTGTCCTGTCCTCGGATGCTGTGCTGTCCTCGCAACCCGTGCTGTCCTCGCAACCTGTGCTGTCCTCGCAAGCCATGCTGTCCTCGCACCCGTGGTGTCCTCGCAAGGCGTGCTGTCCTCGCAAGCCTGCTGTCCTGGCAAGCCGTGCTGTCCTCGCAAACCGTGCTGTCCTCGCAAGCCGTGCTGTCCTCGCAAGCTGTGCTGTTCTTGCAAGCCATGCTGTCCTCGCAAGCCGTGCTGTCCTCGCAATTTTAGCGGTCCTCGCAAGCTGTGCTGTCCTCCCAAGCTGTGCTGTCCTCGAAAGTTGTGCTGTCGTCTAAAGTTGAGCTGTCCTCTCAAGTTGAGCTGTCCTCTTAAGTTGAGCTGTCCTCTCAAGTTGAGCTGTCCTCTCTAGTTGATCTGTCCTCTCTAGTTGAACTGTCCTCTTTAGTTGAGCTGTCCTCTCTAGTTGAGCTGTCCTCTCTAGTTGAGCTGTCCTCTCTAGTTGAGCTGTCCTCTCAAGTTGAGCTGTCCTCTCAAATTGAGCTCTCCTCTCAAGTTGAGCTTTCCTCTCAAGTCTAGCTCTCCTCTCAAGTTGAGCGGTCATCTCAAGGTGAGCTGTCCTCTCAAGTTGAGCCGTCCTCGCAAGCTGTGCTGTCCTCGCAAGCTGTGCTGTCCTCGCAAGCTGTGCTGTCCTCGCAAGCTGTGCTGTCCTCGCAAGCTGTGGTGTCCTCGCAAGCTGTGCTGTCCTCGCAAGCTTTGCTGTCCTCCCAAGTTGTGCTGTCATCCCAAGCTGTGCTGTCCCCACAAGCTGTGCTGTCTCCACAAACTGTGCTGTCCCCGCAAGCTGTGCTGTCCTCACAAGCTTTGCTGTCCTCGCAAGGTGTGCCCTCCTCGCAAGCTGTGTTGTCCTTGTAAGGTGTGCTGTCCTCGCAAGCTGTGTTGTCCTTGCAAATTGTGCCGTCCTCGCAAGCTGTGCTGTCCTCGCAAGCTGTGCTGTCCTCGCTAGCTGTGCTGTCCTCGCAAGCTGTGCTGTCCTCGCAAGCTGTGCTGTCCTCGCAAGCTGTGCTGTCCTCGCAAGCTGTGCTGTCCTCGCAAGCTGTGCTGTCCTCGCAAGCTGTGCTGTCCTCGCAAGCTGTGCTGTCCTCGCAAGCTGTGCAGTCCTCGCAAGCTGTGCTATCCTCGCAAGCTGTGCTGTCCTCGCAAGCCGTGCTGTCCTCGCAAGCTGTGCTGTCCTCGGAAGCTGTGCTGTCCTCGCAACCTGTGCTGTCCTCGCCAGCCGTGCTGTCCTCGTAAGCCGTGCTGTTCTCGCAAGCTGTGCTGTCCTCGCAAGCCGTGCTGTCCTCGCAAGCTTTGCTGTCCACTCAAGTTGAGCTGTCCTCTCAAGTTGAGCTGTCCTCTCAAGTTGAGCTGTCCACTCAAGTAGAGCTGTCCTCTCAAGTTGCACTGTCCTCTCTAGCTGAGCTGTCCTCTCAAGTTGAGCTGTTCTCTCAAGTTGAACTGTCCTCTCAAGTTGAGCTGTCCTCTCAAGTTGAGCTGTCCTCACAAGCTGTTCTGTCCTCGCAAGCTGTGCTGTCCTCGGAAGCTGTGCGGTCCTCACAAGCTGTGCTGTCCTCACAAGTCGTGCTGTCCTTGCAAGCCGTGCTGTCCTCGCAAGCCGTGCTAGCCTCGTAGGCTTTGCTGTCCTCTCAAGTTGAGCAGTCCTCTCAAGTTGTGCTCTCCTCTCAAGTTGAACTGTCCTCGCAAGTTGAGCTGTCCTCTCAAGTTGAGCTGTCCTCGCAAGCTGTGCTGTCCTCGCAAGCTGTGTTGTCCTCGCAAGCTGTGCTGTCCTCGCAACCTGTGCTGTCCTCGCAAGCTGTGCTGTCCTCGCAAGCTGTGCTGTCCTCGCAACCTGTGCTGTCCTCTCCAGCCGTGCTGTCTTCGCAAACCGTGCTGTCTTCGCAAGCTGTGCTGTCCTCACAAGCCGTGCTGTCCTCGCAAGCTTTGCTGTCCTCTCAAGTTGGCTGTCATCTCAAGTTGAGCTGTCCTCTCAAGTTGAGCTGTCCTTTCAAGTTGAGCTGTCCTCTCAAGTAGAGCTGTCCTCTTAAGTTGCGCTGTCCTCTCTAGCTGAGCTGTCCTCTCAAGGTGAGGTGTCCTCTCAAGTTGAGCTGTCCTCGCAAGCTGTGCTGTCCTCGCAAACTTGGCTGTCCTCGCAAGCTGTGCTGTCCTCGCAAGCTGTGCTGTCCTCGAAAGATGTGCGGTCCTCGCAAGCTGTGCTCTCCTCGCAAGCCGTGCTGTCCTCACAAGCCGTGCTGTCCTCGCAAGCTGTGCTGTCCTCGCAAGCCGTGCTGTCCTCACAAGCCGTGCTGTCCTCGCAAGCTGTGCTGTCCTTGCAGGCTGTGCTGTCCTCGCAAGTTGAGCTGTCCTTGCAAGTTGAGCTGTCCTCTCAAGTTGAGCTGTCCTCTCAAATTGAGCTGTCCTCTCTAGTTGATCTGTCCTCTCAAGTTGAGCTGTCCTCGCAAGCTGTTCTGTCCTCACAAGCTGTGCTGTCCTCGCAAGCTGTGCTGTCCTCGCAAGCTGTGCTGTCTTCGCAAGCTGTGCTGTCCTTGCAAGCCGTGCTGTCCTCGCAAGCCATGCTGTCCTCGCAAGCTTTGCTGTCCTCTCAAGTTGAGCAGTCGTCTCAAGTTGTGCTCTCCTCTCAAGTTGAACTGTCATCTCAAGTTGAGCTGTCCTCTCAAGTTGAGCTGTCCTCGCAAGCTGTGCTGTCCTCGCAAGCTGTGCTGTCCTCGCAAGCTGTGCTGTCCTCGCAAGCTGTGCTGCCCTCGCAAGCTGTTCTGTCCTCGCAAGCTGTGCTGTCCCCGCAAGCTGTGCTGTCCCCGCAAGCTGTGCTGTCCCCGCAAGCTGTGCTGTCCGCGCAAGCTGTGCTGTCTCCACAAGTTGTGCTGTCCCCGCAAGCTCTGCTGTCCCCGCGAGCTGTGCCGTCCTCGCAAGCTGTGCCGTCCTCGCAAGCTGTGCTGTCCTCGCAAGCTGTGCTGTCCTCGCAAGCTGTGCTGTCCTCACAAGCCGTGCTGTCCTCGCAAGCCGTGCTGTCCTTGCAAGCGGTGCTGTCCTCGCAAGCTGTGCTGTCCTCGCAAGCCGTGCTGTACTCGAAAGCCGTGCTGTCGTCGCAAGCCGTGCTGTACTCGAAAGCCGTGCTGTCGTCGCAAGCCGTGCTGTCCTCGCAAGCTGTGCTGTCCTCGCAAGCCGTGCTTGCAGTGATTTCAAGGTGTGCAGCATTCGCAATCTGTGCAGCTTTCACAAGGTATGCTGCCTTAGCAAAGTGTGCTACGTTCACAATGTGTGCTGCCTTTGCAATGTTTGCAGCCTTCACAAGTGATTCTGTCTTCGCAATGTGGTTCAAATTGCTCTGAGCACTATGGGACTTATTATCTGAGGTCATCAGTCACCTAGAACTTCGAACTACTGAAACCTAACCAACCTAAGGACATCACACACATCCGTGCCCGAGGCAGGATTCGAACCAGCGACCATAGGAGTTGCGCAGGTCCTGACTGAAGCGCCTAGAACCTGTCGGCCACCGCGGCCGGCTTCTTCACAATGTGTGCTGCCTTCATACTGTATGCTGCATTTATACAGTGTACTGGCTTCACAAGGTGTTCTGCCTTCACAAGTTGGCCCTCCTTCACAATATGTACTGCCTTTGCAGTGTCTTATTCCTTCACATGGTCTTCTTCCTTTGCATGCTGTGCTACCTTCGCAAGGTTTGCTACTTTCGAAAGGTTGACTGCCTTCACCGGATATGCAGCTTCCGCAAGGTAACCTTGCAAAGGCAGCACATATTGTGAAGGCAACACACCTAGCTAATGCAGCATTTCTTGTGAAGCAGCACTCCTTGAGAAGCCAGCACATCTTGTGAAGGTAGCACATCTTCTGATAGTAGAGGCAGAAAACCTAGCGTAGGCTGCACACCTTGCGAAGGCTACACACTGTGTCAAGGCAGAACAGCTTGCAAAGGCAGCACACCTCACGAAAGTAGCACACCTTGCGAAGACAGGACAGAATGCAATGGCAGAAAATCTTGCAAAGGAGAACACCTTGCAAAGAACAACTGCCTTGCAAAGGCAGCACACCTTGTGGAGGCTGCACACATTGCAAATGCAGGACACCTTGCAAAGACAGCACATTTCCTAAATACAGCTCTCCTCCAAAGGACAGCACATATCCCAAAGGCAGCACACCTTCTGGAGACAGTTTACTTTCGTGCATATTGTCCACAAACTGAGGAAAGAAATATAGGATGTGAAGTTACCTTCCCATTCCTGCATATTTTTGCGGGAACGGTCGCAGCATTCGGCATCTGGCAGTAGGTGTGCAGGGTTGAGGTTCCGTCATGACTTCTGGTGTGGTGGGCGCCCTGTCGCTCCACATCAGCTGTGCACGCGAGTGCAGCGTGCTCAGTGCAGCTGCTGCGCCACACTTCTGTGTGCAGCACGTTGGTCTCTGTTCCACAGGTGTAGCCTGTACGAGCGACCTTCCAAGCAGTTAATAATTAATGTAAACCCAGCCATGTCGCTGTTTTATGCTCTACGTGTTAATTTAATGGTACTCTTGTCTTACGTTTTATAATTCAATAGAAGAGTTCCGATTAGGAGATTGACCTCTTGGACGTAGAACGCCTTTCATATCTTCTGCCAAAATGATATTACCTTACTTAAATCTGAAGAGAGGGACTATTTTGTAATTAAAGGAACTCTGCTCGTTTACGTCGTTTACTGCTATCAGGTGGAACATATATATTAAATAGCCAGGTGTTGTAAACAGTACAAGCTACAACTGTATTACATATGAGTTTTCAACGTGATCCACTATTATGCCCTCTTTCGCGAGTATCACGGTCTCTAATTCATCTCCAGTTCCAGCATTAATTACAGCGCTTTATCCCAATACATCGTGTAGTGCAGTATCCTTTACTTCTGTAACTAGAATAATATCAATGTTTGGCTCATACATAAAGTCTTTCAAGGTACTTGCTTTTAGGGAGCTCCCTATGCTCTTTATGGATTCATAATGTATCACATTTCATAAATTCAACTCTTTCATCGCATGCAGTCAGTATGAAAGCTATGGATAAGTGTCACATACGTATCTACCTCTGTCGCTTGGTTTGGATGAGGTAACCATTCCCGTCCCCCCTTGCAATCTTAGTAAGCATGCAGCGAAAATCGTGCACAGACACACATGTGAAACTCTTAAATTGACCGAATCAGTTCGATAGCTGTGATTCAGGGCCTAGTGTAATGCCACCATGTGTTTGAAACCTCCGCAAAGAATTCTGTTGCATGGTTCATACTGATGTCTCGATATCGCCATCGTGTAACTTACAGCAAGTATTTTATTCTTGTCGCTCACCTACATTAAGGAAAATGGGAAACATTTACCACCTTCCGATATTGTTGTCATTGTTAGTAAGTAGAATGAAAGTAGTCTCTGGTCAGGAGAAACTAAAAGCGATTATTTGTTTCCACAGACAGAGCTTAACAATTCGTATCAGTACACTGTCCCATCCAAGGGGCAGATTCGTTAGTCTGTCGTATGCATATAACGAGATAACATAAAGACTTTACGTCACAGCTACTCAGTTCATGGGGCTAGGGAACCTACACACATCGACATCATTCACTTCTTGTTTGCTGAGATAGTATAAATTTCCTAAGTAAAATGACATTGCAAGTTGTTGTTGTAGTGAACATCTTCTAAATGCTTAATGCAAAGACACTATTTACACACGGTCATCCTGACTGACGATGCGAGGAAGTAAATTGACTGGCTCGGTTAAGAGGTGTATATAATTTTGATTCGCTTCACAATAGATTCACGTAGAATGGTCAATTTTGAAAGTTTCGGCGAACAATACAGTTAAGACTTTGATTACGATACATGCATCACATTCTTGTAAAGCTATTGTATTAAACGTGTGCTACTTTCGATATTAATCGCAATTGCAGAAAGCAGCAATGAATATGTCTCGTCTCGTTTCTGGGACCATTTCCCGTACTGTGCGACCCACAGAGCTTTATCGCTGCATCAGCGGTCGATTGTTGCTGTTGCCGCCACGGAATGATGGCAGTTAAATTCAAATTTCCTCCAAGTATAAGGGATTCTACGATATAAATGAAAATGGAAAGAAGTAACGAAAGCGGCAACTAGCAGTCAAACTCAACGTTCCTGGTGGTTTAATGCTATGACAATTTTAAACAATAAACTACGCAGTGGAACTGAGAGCTATCACAGGAATCTGCAATATACCCTCGATGGACAAACTGATTAAAGTTTTCGTCCTTGCCACTTCTCATTTTACAGACAACTGATTCTGACTACTTCTTATGAACTGCACTTAACTGAGGCCGTAACTCATGTCGAAGTTGTCTGTTTGTATTACTACTATCGCATCTTTCTTAGGTAAAGAACGAGCAAAATAGCAGTTTTGCGTTTAGCATGCAATCATCCAGGATACAATTTCTACAGTCAGAGCATTTTCTGTTGCGGCATAGGAATGATTATGTGATTACTTCTATATGGAATTCATCTGTAACTTTATGAACTCAATATTTAGAAAGAGGGCCAACCGAATTACATACTGCACACTGTGAATAATTGCTGCAATTTTGGTGGCAACAACAACAAACAACCAGTCAGTGCCGAGATTTGGCTGTAGAATAGTGGCAACACAGAGCTACCGTTGCAGCCGAGTGGTTCATGAAGCCTTGGCCGTGACCACAGCGGCTGAGGCGCGTCTACAGCCGTAGCAACCGCACAGCAGCCCACACTGAGGTGTGACGTCACACGGCACCCCTGTCTCGGTTGACCACCCACGACGTGTTTCGCTACATTTGATCAATTCACTATTTGCTCATACCTGAAACGTTAGTAAGTTTTTTTTTGTGATCGGTATAAACAAATGAAACGTGTTGTATAATACTCCCCTACGAGGGGCATTACTATTAACAATTTTACATTCAATTTTTATCAATAGCTTATTTGCTAGTTACCCCATTTCCTCTTTCTACGCTCAGTTAGCGTCAAGCAAATCACGCGTACCTTCGAAACTTGGACCTTTTTACCAGGTACATCTCTAGAAGTATTAGGTGCATAACATGTCTTTGTAATTTACACGCAGAACTTAATTTTCTACGAAAAAGACAGACGTCAATCCTTATCTCTGTTTAAGATACGCGTCGGAATCTCTCCCTACTTGAAGCGGCGAACGTATGTCCGAAACTCCGCCCATAGCTCATCCCCGCATATACTGCCGATTGCAACGTGCGCGCCCAGTAGTCACTGATCAGTTACGCCATTGTAATCTGTCCAGAGTGAGCTGTTTCGCCGTCCACAGATTATTACAGAACGTGCACGGCCTTTATATCCAGTTTATGTATTTTAGACTTTCCGTTTCAAGGTTTGCCAAATGACAGTCGCTCCCAGTCCGTGTTTCACGACCGCTTTCTTTGCAGTCTGCCGCCGATTGTGAACTTAGCTCCTTTTCCAGTCACATAACGTTTCTTCCAACGTTTATTCTAATGACTGATGCCTCTTGTTACTCCATGCCATGAATGGTTATCTGCATTCCGAAGAGCTAAATGAAAATTAATGCAACGTAGACTATTATTTTAAACTGATGGAAGTAACAGTTCTTAGCGAGTAGCCTCGAACCCGATATTCAGTTCAGAGTTTACCTCGGACGAGAAAAAACGTTCTGTGTAGTGTTGAAAGTTGTGACGAAAAAAGGAATCTATTTATTTCCATTCTCTACAAAGGCAGTACAAAAAAATCAACTTATCTCATATCTGTAATACAAATTTATTTGAAAGCGCTGGCCATCGCTACGGTCGTACGAAGGCAATCCAAAGTTTATTCCACACCGCCAGACTGCGTTATGCGATACTCTCTGGCGCTGTGTGCTGACGGATTTGAAATCGCAGCCGCCTGTCTCTGTGACGTGGCAGTCTTGTTCGCTCACAGTTATTTCATATTTCGTGTTACCTCCTTTCATGCTAAAAGACCGCAGCCTTCTCTCCACGCACACGAAAACAGATTTCTATTTTTTTTTTTTTCATTTCACGAAAATGCGTGATTCGCGCCGAACCAGCGATACGGAAAGACACCTTCTATTGGCGCCTCGCGTGGCTGAAGACGTTGACTGCGAAAGGAGTTTCGGAGGACGCAGTGCAGCCGTTGGTCGACAGATGGCACTAGGCGACTTGCAGTGTCCGGCAGTGATATAAACAATAAGACGCTAAAAAGAAATAAACAGCGCGGAAAAGAGTAACATGTCTACTGGGCATCTTGTGACACACGGCGATCACGGACCTTGTATATAATAGTGCACACGAAAATTCTGATAGCCTTTTGTTGAGAATTGTAAATATCGAAAGCGGGAGAAATGTTAAGCGTAAAAATAAAATCTTTGCTTCTCTGTGTTTCCGTTTTGTAACAGGAAAGGTAAGTTAATATTTACTTTCATTGCGTGAAACAAAAAGTAAAACATTCCTTAGCAGTTCTACGTATGTCTACCGAGTGTGTTTTTCACAAACCGATCTTCCACCACCGCCTGTGGTTCGTCATTTAAACACTATCATATCGGTTTTCGAAATGCGGTTACCGGTTACGGATTTTTTACTGTATTTTAAAGGTAAAACACACTATCACTACATTCCATCATTTTACCGTTTGTAGCACAATCATTTTATCAGAGAATAAGTAAGTATTGAACTCCTGGGAATGCGGTCAGCGCTCAAGTCGGCTCATCTCTGGCATGAATGACGGTGCACGATGACAAAATCTCGCTTAAACAGCACTGCTTAAAGTTATGCCTTTTTTCACATACGTGGCACATAGGCCTCTGGATGACTTCCAAACGGGTCGACCCCCCATGTTCCGCCACGTCACTCGAATACCAGCACTGGTTACACGAAATCGCCAAATAATGACATTGTATTGACTTTGAACTTTTTTAATTATGCTTGCAGATCTTAGTAACGTAGAAGCCGAATGTATTTTTCTGTTGATTCTCCCTCTTCTGCAGCCCACAGAGCTTTGTCAGTGCCCCAGCCATTGATTGTTGGTGCTAGCCTTCCGCAACGTCGGCAGTTGAACTTTCTAGATACTAATGTCGATTTTATTAAGTAAATGAAAACGGAGGAAAATGAAAATAATTGCAAAACCACCAGTCAAACGTAACGTTTAGCGAAGTTATAGGCGAGCAAAGCCTTAAGCCAAAAATTACGACAATGGGGCACACATAACCGTTATTGCATAAATCCACATTCAGAGTTGGGCCTTCCACGCACAATGTCGCAAAAGTTACCGTTATGTCCAAACGAAATTACGCATCGTATTCTTAGATGAAAAATGCCACTGACTTCCACTAATCACTTGTGGCGTAATGTCTTCATAACACTTCCACCTCACTACAATAACCGGTTGTGAGCTCTATTACACATTCTGTCCGATGTAGAAGCACTTCAATATTTCCGCAATAGTAATTTAGGAGATACTCAAAGCTGTCACCTTTGGTCCTCTTAATTATCACGTCAGTATTCACATATGTTACGTGAGCGTCGACCACCGGTTTGTTCACACGGAGAGATGATGATTTCTTGTCATCAAACAGCACATGTGTAAACCGAATCACAAAACTCGTCGTTCATCCGAACATGAGTTAACTATCGTATTCGCCTCTAGAAAACTGTACTTATTGATAAAAGCGACAGTAATTTCCGTAACCGTTCTCTTTCCATAGCTAAATGTTTCGTCAACTGTTAATTGCATTCTTCTTAGTTCAAGGGTTTTCAGTTCTTCAGCAATACATAAAGTAACAGTTTCAAAGACGAGATATTTATGAAATGCCAGTAAAACAGCACTGCGCCGAAAATTCCGTTACGACTGTGGACGGAGTGTGTCGCAACGACATTCTTCTGACACACACTTCCGGCGTTCTTGGCCGGCTTAGACGTGAGTAAGAAATCGTGGTTCAGATGAATGTCTCCACCGCGTCTTCCTGGACCAGCTGACACCAGCCGTGCTGCCAAACGAGGTGTCGACGTCTGCGACGCTGCTTCCCCCGTGCTTAAAACGTAAACGAGTCTTGAGACTCCTCTGTCATCTGTCGATGCTACGGCAACAGCCGCCATGCGGCTACAAGTTGCTGCTGTACATTCTCCTCTCTGCGGCCTGTCTTTCCACACAAGTGATGGGGCTCGGTTTTACGTGAATATAAGTGACGTAACTATTATTGCGTACAACACCACAGCCAATATTTACAGTTACTAGTAACTGCTTTTTCGCATTACTCATCTTAAATGTATTCACTTTTCGTAATATCTTAACTGTTTTCGTATGTGCTTGTGGTCGTCGGCAAGCAAATGCATCATTACCAGTGCAGAAAACTCATCGCCGTCAAACCGGCATCGGAGACGAATTTGCGTACCTGGAAAGGTAGCTACTTACGAGAGTTTACATGTATTCTGGAACCTACACAGCTTACTCTGTTATTGGCCCCACTAAGAAAATAAAATTAGCACTCGAAAAATTCCGTCTGTTTAGGAACTTAGGGAATGTCAAGGGCGCACTCTTTGTTTGGCTCTAGCTTTAAAACGCCATAAAAACATTTAGTCGTGTATATGTAACCTTTTGCAACTCTGCACCTTACAAATTATTTTTCTCGCCTTACCCGTGTTTCTACTAGCTGACTAGTGAAATGTTTTCCTTATTACAGCATTTTCCATTGCGAAGTGGGGCTGTGGCCCTTTACATATTCCGGCCACATATTAAGAGAGTGTTATGATTGTCCTGATGACAATGATGATGGAAAAGAGAAAGTTGTTATTATTGTGTCTCGTACTATCAAGAGCTTAGTGAGTATCTATGCAGTTTCTTTGCGACAGTACTTTATTATCTAAAGATCAGGGCAGGCGCCTCTTGCTGATACACTATGGTGACGTCATAACATCCACACTCGCGACTCATTCATTGCGAATGGCTCTGCACTGCCACATATGCTAGCTCTGTAATGGAGTGTGGCTGGCCTCACATTCTCCTCACTAAAATAATACAGTGAGTGCTCTGACACATTATGGTTTTTTGAAAAAATTAAATTCTTCGCTATTTCAAAGCGTCTCAATTTTGTTCTACTGTAAGTGTAAAACAGTTTGAAAACGTGGAAATGGCGGATATCTGTTCGACTGTGTTTTACTCTCTGGGCGATAAGCGCAAAAATACTTTTTTAAGGCATTGTCTTCGCCTCGACAAACGAATCTCCTCTCTGTTGACAACATTCTGACATTGTTTCCGTCACGTCTTCCTCCTCGAAATTCTACAGTAGTCTGTTTCACATTTTTGCTGTACGTTAAAAAATACCGCATTTTTTTTTTTTACTACGAAAAACGAGATTATCATTTTTATTTCTTCTTGTGAAGTGTGCTATCCGTCGCGTTTAAATGACCGACATTGCACAGTTGTACCACAGATTGGCACGATTTGTGTATCTACATACTCTTCAGAAATCATTGCCCATTCTAATCAGGAAACGTATTTAAATCTTGCTTCGTAACGATTTGGTTAAATGTATCACATGTGCTTTTACGTAGTCACTGTGTACTGAACTTCAAAGTTATAAATCGCTCGTCACGCATTCCGTCATTTTGCTGTATTTAGCACTTTCTACCATATACGAAGTGTATTGGATGGCTGAGAATTCGACCATTACTGTCGCGTCACGTCTAGAAGAAACAGGGTGGGGGAAAACAATTTGACCGAAAGTGCAGAGCAGGAAGGCAGCAACAAATGAAGGAATTTCGGTATTGCGAGTGTCAGTTGAATATTTCGGGCGCTATGCCAACATGGCAACTGTGGTCACTTTGAAGATTTGCTATGACATACTTATAGCAATAAGTGGCGGCTCCCTTCTTGCTCATTTTCACCTTTTTAAGACATATTGAAACATGAGACATGCACATCTGATTCTCTTCATCTCTAAAAACGTGCAGTGTCCGAAGTCAGCTAAGTGCGATACACGTGTAAGTGGCGCTTTAAATTTATCTTGTTCTCATGGTGGCGGTTGGTTAGTTCACATAGCCTGTGTTTACGTATACATTTTCTGTAAACTACCAGTCATTTGGAGCCAAGACGGTCGTGTGTGGGATTTTAATTACGTTCCGGTGCCGCCGAAAATATTCAGTCGCGAAGCCTACTTGCTCAAATTTTTGTGTTTCATGCTGCGTTTCCACGATACACTTTTGGTCAGATTGTTTCTATGCACCCTGTATGACGACGCCGGATGGCAAACTTCGCTGAATCACAACAGCTTAAATTTTTCTTTTCTTACGAACGCTGGGTGACTGCCACCCATATTCTGCCACGTCACTGGAACGCTAGCACGCGACACATAAAATCACGAAACCAGTATCAGATTCGCGTAATTACACTGTACCGATTATGTGCATATTTAAACGTTAATCACAAATGTAGATTGCAGTAATGTGTAAGATGAATTTCTTTCTCCGTTAGTCTTCCGCGTCATGCAACCGACAGAGCTTTGTCGCTGCCTCAGCAACTGATTGTTGCTGCTACCACGCGGAAAGATGTCAATTTTAAAGTCTGCCGCGAGTAATGGCGGTTTTCTGAAGCAAACGAAAGCGGGAGAAAAATGTATATGTATCATCTGATCAAGAGTGAATCCCTAATTGGCACAGCGACTTAATTTTTAATATTTACGAGCAGCAGAGCCTGGCGTAGCCGTCCAGTTGCGAGATGCGTGTCCATTCCGACACGTGAATCGCACCCCTAGTCGCTGCCAGTTGTAACATTGTAATGCATTCGAAGTGTGCTCTTTCGCACACCGCACCTACATGGATGGTCTTGTGTCTCAGCTGCGTCCAGCTGATTGTATCCTACACTCCTAAGAAGTAGACGATTCTGTGAGAAAATCTTCTGGAAAACACGTATAGAAATTGTCAAAAAACACCTTCAGAACCTTTCTATCCAAGCCAGTTAACGCTTGTGCTACTTATATTACGGTCACTTTAATGACACACGTGGTGCAGAATATGCGTAGCAGTAAGGGATGGAACTTATTTACACCCCACGGCTTTGAAAACGTATCATGGCTAGAAAAATTCCTGTCGAGTCGAGGCGAAACCTTAAACAAGTGCACAGGATTACCAGATATGTTGTCACCACCCATCGATTGTGAAGGTTTAATAAACAAGTTGACAGCGTCGTCTGTTTCGCATCGAGGCGGAATATAATCGCAGTGTGAGAACCTGTCTTACTTCGTGGCAATGTGTCCAGCTGTTGTCATGTATTTCTACAGACTGCATTCGTATCTGGTAACGGATAAGGAAAAAGATCTATCATCGGCCCTAACACACTGCGCATGTGAAGAGGAGCACCGTATGGAAACTAACAAGTAATTTACTGGAAAAAAAAATCTTGCGTCAGCGATATTATTCTGTCGTGTCTGGGCAGCGCCGAACGCGAGAACGAACGCCACCAAAGCTTTATTTTAATTTACGGTGCCTGATTGCGTTGTACGGCGCTCGTTGGCGCACGTGAAACTTTGGGCACACATACACAGCGTTTCATACCTTAGGCCATAGTCACACACATGTAGACGGCAAATGCATCTATCCTTGCCGTGTCGAGGTTCGAAACCAGGTGGATAAGACAGTTGCAGTATTAAGCACACATATCAACGACGGATCTCCGTGTCGTATTAGCGTCACACGTGTAGCAATTCCGTTAAGCTAATTTCCCCAAGACTCGCAGTGCTAATCCGGTATCTAT
>NW_026047650.1:0-31360 GCF_023864345.2 Schistocerca serialis cubense | reverse complement strand
GTGGAAACTAGTATGTTTTTACCTCGCCACACGGTCCGATATCAAAGCAAACTACGCTCACTGGGTCAGGCGGTTCGGCGCGGCGCGTCTCTGCTCTTCGTGTTTTCAAAACATGCTGCATAAACGTCCGTAACTCCTCGATGCCTTCACTTACAATTTTAAAACTCTGACACCGCCAAGCGACTACCGACCTCAGTACGTGATATCAATTTCAACTAGATACGACCTTACTGTCCCAGGCAAAAACGCACTCAAAGACGCAAATACAAACCGAAAAGAAAAACGGATTACACAAACTCACGCAAAAGCTACTTCTTCGTCACATGTAATTACAAATTAACCACTTTCCGATACTCTCCTTTCATTCTACTGTGGAAACTAGTATTTTTTTACGTCGCCACACAGTCCTATATCAAAGCAAACTACGCTCACTGGGCCAGGCGGCGCGGCGCATCTCTGCTCTTCGTGTTTCAAATCAGGCTGCATAAACGTCCGTAACTCCTCGATGCCGTCACTTACAATTTTAAAACTCTGACACCGCCAAGCGACTACCGACCTCAGTACGTGATATCAATTTCAACTAGATACGACCTTACTGTCCCAGGCAAAAACGCACTCAAAGACGCAAATACAAACCGAAAAACGGATCACACAAACTCGCGCAAAAGCTACGTTTTCGTCTTATGTAGTTACAAATTAAACACTTTCAGTTACTCTCCTTTCATTCCACTGTGGAAACTAGTATTTTTTTACCTCGCCACACGGTCCGATATCAAAGCAAACTACGCTCACTGGGTCAGGCGGTTCGGCGCGGCGCGTCTCTGCTCTTCGTGTTTTTCAAAACATGCTGCATAAACGTCCGTAACTCCTCGATGCCTTCACTTACAATTTTAAAACTCTGACACCGCCAAGCGACTACCGACCTCAGTACGTGATATCAATTTCAACTAGATACGACCTTACTGTCCCAGGCAAAAACGCACTCAAAGACGCAAATACAAACCGAAAAACGGATCACACAAACTCGCGCAAAAGCTACGTTTTCGTCTTATGTAGTTACAAATTAAACACTTTCAGTTACTCTCCTTTCATTCCACTGTGGAAACTAGTATGTTTTTACCTCGCCACACGGTCCGATATCAAAGCAAACTACGCTCACTGGGTCAGGCGGTTCGGCGCGGCGCGTCTCTGCTCTTCGTGTTTTTCAAAACATGCTGCATAAACGTCCGTAACTCCTCGATGCCTTCACTTACAATTTTAAAACTCTGACACCGCCAAGCGACTACCGACCTCAGTACGTGATATCAATTTCAACTAGATACGACCTTACTGTCCCAGGCAAAAACGCACTCAAAGACGCAAATACAAACCGAAAAGAAAAACGGATTACACAAACTCACGCAAAAGCTACTTCTTCGTCACATGTAATTACAAATTAACCACTTTCCGATACTCTCCTTTCATTCTACTGTGGAAACTAGTATTTTTTTACGTCGCCACACAGTCCTATATCAAAGCAAACTACGCTCACTGGGCCAGGCGGCGCGGCGCATCTCTGCTCTTCGTGTTTCAAATCAGGCTGCATAAACGTCCGTAACTCCTCGATGCCGTCACTTACAATTTTAAAACTCTGACACCGCCAAGCGACTACCGACCTCAGTACGTGATATCAATTTCAACTAGATACGACCTTACTGTCCCAGGCAAAAACGCACTCAAAGACGCAAATACAAACCGAAAAACGGATCACACAAACTCGCGCAAAAGCTACGTTTTCGTCTTATGTAGTTACAAATTAAACACTTTCAGTTACTCTCCTTTCATTCCACTGTGGAAACTAGTATTTTTTTACCTCGCCACACGGT
Organism: Schistocerca serialis cubense; assembly: GCF_023864345.2. Taxonomy (NCBI): domain Eukaryota; kingdom Metazoa; phylum Arthropoda; class Insecta; order Orthoptera; family Acrididae; genus Schistocerca; species Schistocerca serialis. The sequence continues at coordinate 29,495 of NW_026047650.1, read as the reverse complement.
CCGATATCAAAGCAAACTACGCTCACTGGGTCAGGCGGTTCGGCGCGGCGCGTCTCTGCTCTTCGTGTTTTTCAAAACATGCTGGCATAAACGTCCGTAACTCCTCGATGCCTTCACTTACAATTTTAAAACTCTGACACCGCCAAGCGACTACCGACCTCAGTACGTGATATCAATTTCAACTAGATACGACCTTACTGTCCCAGGCAAAAACGCACTCAAAGACGCAAATACAAACCGAAAAACGGATCACACAAACTCGCGCAAAAGCTACGTTTTCGTCTTATGTAGTTACAAATTAAACACTTTCAGTTACTCTCCTTTCATTCCACTGTGGAAACTAGTATTTTTTTACCTCGCCACACGGTCCGATATCAAAGCAAACTACGCTCACTGGGTCAGGCGGTTCGGCGCGGCGCGTCTCTGCTCTTCGTGTTTTTCAAAACATGCTGCATAAACGTCCGTAACTCCTCGATGCCTTCACTTACAATTTTAAAACTCTGACACCGCCAAGCGACTACCGACCTCAGTACGTGATATCAATTTCAACTAGATACGACCTTACTGTCCCAGGCAAAAACGCACTCAAAGACGCAAATACAAACCGAAAAACGGATCACACAAACTCGCGCAAAAGCTACGTTTTCGTCTTATGTAGTTACAAATTAAACACTTTCAGTTACTCTCCTTTCATTCCACTGTGGAAACTAGTATGTTTTTACCTCGCCACACGGTCCGATATCAAAGCAAACTACGCTCACTGGGTCAGGCGGTTCGGCGCGGCGCGTCTCTGCTCTTCGTGTTTTTCAAAACATGCTGCATAAACGTCCGTAACTCCTCGATGCCTTCACTTACAATTTTAAAACTCTGACACCGCCAAGCGACTACCGACCTCAGTACGTGATATCAATTTCAACTAGATACGACCTTACTGTCCCAGGCAAAAACGCACTCAAAGACGCAAATACAAACCGAAAAGAAAAACGGATTACACAAACTCACGCAAAAGCTACTTCTTCGTCACATGTAATTACAAATTAACCACTTTCCGATACTCTCCTTTCATTCTACTGTGGAAACTAGTATTTTTTTACGTCGCCACACAGTCCTATATCAAAGCAAACTACGCTCACTGGGCCAGGCGGCGCGGCGCATCTCTGCTCTTCGTGTTTCAAATCAGGCTGCATAAACGTCCGTAACTCCTCGATGCCGTCACTTACAATTTTAAAACTCTGACACCGCCAAGCGACTACCGACCTCAGTACGTGATATCAATTTCAACTAGATACGACCTTACTGTCCCAGGCAAAAACGCACTCAAAGACGCAAATACAAACCGAAAAACGGATCACACAAACTCGCGCAAAAGCTACGTTTTCGTCTTATGTAGTTACAAATTAAACACTTTCAGTTACTCTCCTTTCATTCCACTGTGGAAACTAGTATTTTTTTACCTCGCCACACGGTCCGATATCAAAGCAAACTACGCTCACTGGGTCAGGCGGTTCGGCGCGGCGCGTCTCTGCTCTTCGTGTTTTTCAAAACATGCTGCATAAACGTCCGTAACTCCTCGATGCCTTCACTTACAATTTTAAAACTCTGACACCGCCAAGCGACTACCGACCTCAGTACGTGATATCAATTTCAACTAGATACGACCTTACTGTCCCAGGCAAAAACGCACTCAAAGACGCAAATACAAACCGAAAAACGGATCACACAAACTCGCGCAAAAGCTACGTTTTCGTCTTATGTAGTTACAAATTAAACACTTTCAGTTACTCTCCTTTCATTCCACTGTGGAAACTAGTATTTTTTTACCTCGCCACACGGTCCGATATCAAAGCAAACTACGCTCACTGGGTCAGGCGGTTCGGCGCGGCGCGTCTCTGCTCTTCGTGTTTTTCAAAACATGCTGCATAAACGTCCGTAACTCCTCGATGCCTTCACTTACAATTTTAAAACTCTGACACCGCCAAGCGACTACCGACCTCAGTACGTGATATCAATTTCAACTAGATACGACCTTACTGTCCCAGGCAAAAACGCACTCAAAGACGCAAATACAAACCGAAAAACGGATCACACAAACTCGCGCAAAAGCTACGTTTTCGTCTTATGTAGTTACAAATTAAACACTTTCAGTTACTCTCCTTTCATTCCACTGTGGAAACTAGTATGTTTTTACCTCGCCACACGGTCCGATATCAAAGCAAACTACGCTCACTGGGTCAGGCGGTTCGGCGCGGCGCGTCTCTGCTCTTCGTGTTTTTCAAAACATGCTGCATAAACGTCCGTAACTCCTCGATGCCTTCACTTACAATTTTAAAACTCTGACACCGCCAAGCGACTACCGACCTCAGTACGTGATATCAATTTCAACTAGATACGACCTTACTGTCCCAGGCAAAAACGCACTCAAAGACGCAAATACAAACCGAAAAACGGATCACACAAACTCGCGCAAAAGCTACGTTTTCGTCTTATGTAGTTACAAATTAAACACTTTCAGTTACTCTCCTTTCATTCCACTGTGGAAACTAGTATGTTTTTACCTCGCCACACGGTCCGATATCAAAGCAAACTACGCTCACTGGGTCAGGCGGTTCGGCGCGGCGCGTCTCTGCTCTTCGTGTTTTTCAAAACATGCTGCATAAACGTCCGTAACTCCTCGATGCCTTCACTTACAATTTTAAAACTCTGACACCGCCAAGCGACTACCGACCTCAGTACGTGATATCAATTTCAACTAGATACGACCTTACTGTCCCAGGCAAAAACGCACTCAAAGACGCAAATACAAACCGAAAAGAAAAACGGATTACACAAACTCACGCAAAAGCTACTTCTTCGTCACATGTAATTACAAATTAACCACTTTCCGATACTCTCCTTTCATTCTACTGTGGAAACTAGTATTTTTTTACGTCGCCACACAGTCCTATATCAAAGCAAACTACGCTCACTGGGCCAGGCGGCGCGGCGCATCTCTGCTCTTCGTGTTTCAAATCAGGCTGCATAAACGTCCGTAACTCCTCGATGCCGTCACTTACAATTTTAAAACTCTGACACCGCCAAGCGACTACCGACCTCAGTACGTGATATCAATTTCAACTAGATACGACCTTACTGTCCCAGGCAAAAACGCACTCAAAGACGCAAATACAAACCGAAAAACGGATCACACAAACTCGCGCAAAAGCTACGTTTTCGTCTTATGTAGTTACAAATTAAACACTTTCAGTTACTCTCCTTTCATTCCACTGTGGAAACTAGTATTTTTTTACCTCGCCACACGGTCCGATATCAAAGCAAACTACGCTCACTGGGTCAGGCGGTTCGGCGCGGCGCGTCTCTGCTCTTCGTGTTTTTCAAAACATGCTGCATAAACGTCCGTAACTCCTCGATGCCTTCACTTACAATTTTAAAACTCTGACACCGCCAAGCGACTACCGACCTCAGTACGTGATATCAATTTCAACTAGATACGACCTTACTGTCCCAGGCAAAAACGCACTCAAAGACGCAAATACAAACCGAAAAACGGATCACACAAACTCGCGCAAAAGCTACGTTTTCGTCTTATGTAGTTACAAATTAAACACTTTCAGTTACTCTCCTTTCATTCCACTGTGGAAACTAGTATTTTTTTACCTCGCCACACGGTCCGATATCAAAGCAAACTACGCTCACTGGGTCAGGCGGTTCGGCGCGGCGCGTCTCTGCTCTTCGTGTTTTTCAAAACATGCTTGGGAGGACAGCAAAGCTTACGAGGACTGCACAGCTTGCGAGAACAGCATGGCTTGCGAGGACAGCACGGCTTGCGAGGACAGCACGGCTTGCGAGGACAGCACAGGTTGCGAGGACAGCACAGGTTGCGACAGCAAAGCTTGCTAGGACAGCAAAGCTTGCTAGGACAGCACAGCTTGCGAGGACAGCACAGCTTGCGAGGACAGCACAGCTTGCGAGGACAGCACAGCTTGCGAGCACAGCTAGCGAAGACAGCACAGCTTGCGAGGACTGCACAGCTTGCGAGGACAGCACAGCTTGCGAGGACAGCACAGCTTGCGAGGACAGCACTGCTTGCGAGGACAGCACAGCTTGCGAGGACAGCACAGCTTGCGAGGACAGCACAGCTTGCGAGGACAGCACAGCTTGCAAGGACAGCACTGCTTGCGAGGACAGCACAGCATGCGAGGACAGCTCAACTTGAGAGGACAGCACAGCTTGCGAGGACAGCACAGCTTGTGAGGACAGCACAGCTAGCGAGGACAGCACACCTTGCGAGGACAGCTCAACCTGAGAGGACAGCTCAAGTTGCAAGGACAGTTCAACTTGAGAGGAGAGCCCAACTTGAGAGGACTGCTCAACTTTCGAGGACAGCAAAGCCTACGAGGCTAGCACGGCTTGCGAGGACAGCACGGCTTGCAAGGACAGCACGGCTTGCGAGGACAGCACAGCATGCGAGGACCGCACAGCTTGCAAGGACAGCACAGCTTGCGAGGACAGAACAGCTTGCGAGGACAGCTCAACTTGAGAGGACAGCTCAGCTAGAGAGGACAGCGCAACTTGATAGGACAGCTCTACTTGAGAGGACAGATCAACTTGACAGGACATCTCAACTTGAGAGGACAGTTCAACTTGAGTGGACAGCAAAGTTTGCGAGGATAGCACGGCTTGCGAGGACAGCACAGCTTGCGAGGACAGCACAGCTTGCGAGGACAGCACAGCTTGCGAGGACAGCACAGCTTGCGAGGACAGCGCAGCTTGCGAGGACAGCACAGCTTGCGAGGACAGCACAGCTTTGAGGAAAGCACGGCTTGCGAGGACAGCACGGCTTGCGAGGACAGCACGGCTTGCGATGACAGCACCGCTTGCGAGGACAGAACCGCTTGCGAGGACAGCACATCTTGCGAGGACAGCACAGCTTGCGAGGACAGCACAGCTTGCGAGGACAGCACAGCTTGCGAGGACAGCACAGCTAGCGAGGACAGCTCAGCTTGCGAGGACAGCAAGGCTTGCGAGGACAACATGGCCTGCGAGGACAGCACGGCTTGCAGAAACAGCACAGCTTGCGAGGACAGCACAGCTTGCGAGGACAGCACAGCTTGCGAGGACAGCACAGCTTGCGGGGACAGCACAGTTTGTGGAGACAGCACAGCTTGTGGGGACAGCACAGCTTGGGACGACAGCACAGCTTGGGAGGACAGCAAAGCTTGCGAGGACAGCACAGCTTGCGAGGACAGCACAGCTTGCAAGGACAGCACAACTTGCGAGGACAGCACAGCTTGCGAGGACAGCACAGCTTGCGAGGACAGCACAGCTTGCGAGGACTGCACAACTTTCGAGGACAGCTCAGCTAGAGAGGACAGCGCAACTTGATAGGACAGCTCTACTTGAGAGGACAGCTCAACTTGACAGGACAGCTCAACTTGAGAGGACAGTTCAACTTGAGTGGACAGCAAAGTTTGCGAGGACAGCACGGCTTGCCAGGACAGCACGGCTTGCGAGAACAGCACAGCTTGCGAGGACAGCACGGCTTGCGAGGACAGCACGGTTTGCGAGGACAGCACGGCTTGCCAGGACAGCACGGCTTGCGAGGACAGCACACCTTGCGAGGTCAGCACGGGTTGCGAGGACAGCATGGCTTGCGAGGACAGCACGGGTTGCGAGGACAGCACGGGTTGCGAGGACAGCACAGCTTCCGAGGACAGGACAGCTTCCGAGGACAGCACAGCTTCCGAGGACAACACAGCTTCCGAGGACAGCACAGCTTGCGAGGACAGCACAGCTTGCGGGGACAGCACAGCTAGCGAAGACAGCACAGCTTGCGAGGACAGCACAGCTTGCGAGGACAGTACAGCTTGCGAGGACAGCACAGCTTGCGAGGACAGCACAGCTTGCGAGGACAACACAGCTTGCGAGGACAGCACAGCTTGCGAGGACAGCACAGCTTGCGAGGACAGCACAGCTTGCGAGGACAGCACAGCTTGCGAGGACAGCACAGCTAGCGAGGACAGCACAGCTTGCGAGGACAGCAAGGCTTGCGAGGACAGCACGGCCTGCGAGGACAGCACGGCCTGCGATGACAGCACGGCTTGCAGGGACAGCACAGCTTGCGAGGACAGCACAGCTTGCGAGGACAGCACAGCTAGCGAGGACAGCACAGCTTGCGAGGACAGCAAGGCTTGCGAAGACAACATGGCCTGCGAGGACAGCACAGCTTGCAGGGACAGCACAGCTTGCGAGGACAGCACAGCTTGCGAGGACAGCACAGCTTGCGAGGACAGCACAGCTTGCGAGGACAGCACAGCTTGCGAGGACAGCACAGCTTGCGAGGACAGCACAACTTGCGAGGACAGCACAGCTTGCGAGGACAGCACAGCTTGCGAGGACAGCACAGCTAGCGAGGACAGCACAGCTAGCGAGGACAGCACAGCTTGCGAGGACAGCAAGGCTTGCGAGGACAGCAAGGCTTGCGAGGACAGCAAGGCTTGCGAGGACAGCACGGCCTGCGAGGACAGCACGGCTTGCAGGGACAGCACAGCTTGCGAGGACAGCACAGCTTGCGAGGACAGCACAGCTTGCGAGAACAACAAAGCTTGCGAGGACAGCACAACTTGCGAGGACAGCACAGCTTGCGAGAACAGCACACCTTGCGAGGACAGCTCAACTTGAGAGGACAGCTCAACTTGAGAGGACAGCTCAACTTGAGAGGACAGCTCAACTTGAGAGTACACCTCAACTTGAGAGGAGAGCTCAACTTGAGAGGAGAGCTCAACATGAGAGGAGAGCTCAACTTGAGAGGACAGCTCAACTTGAGAGGACAGCTCAACTTGAGAGGACAGCTCAACTTGAGAAGGCAGCTCAACTTGACAGAACAGCTCAACTTGAGAGGACAGCTCAACTTGAGAGGACAGTTCAACTTGAGAGGACAGCTCAACTTTAGAGGACAGCACAACTCGAGATGACAGCACAACTTGAGATGACAGCACAACTTGGGTGGACAGCACAGCTTGCGAGCACAGCAAAGCTTGCGAGGACAGCACGGCATGCAAGGACAGAACGGCTTGCGAGGACAGCATGGCTTGTTAGGACAGCACAGCTTGCGGGGACAGCACGGCTTGCGAGGACAGCACAGCTTCCGAGGACAGCACAGCTTGCGAGCACAGCACAGCTTGCGAGGACAATACGGCTTGCGAGGTCAGCACGGCTTGCGAGGCCGGCACAGGTTGTGAGGACAGCACGGGTTGCGAGGACAGCACAGCTTCCGAGGACAGCACAGCTTCCGAGGACAGCACAGCTTCTGAGGACAACACAGCTTCCGAGGACAGCACAGCTTGCGAGGACAGAACAGCTAGCAAGGACAGCACAGCTAGCAAGGACAGCACAGCTAGCGAAGACAGCACAGCTTGCGAGGACTGCACAGCTTGCGAGGACAGCACAGCTTGCGAGGACAGCACAGCTTGCGAGGACAGCACAGCTTGTGAGGACAGCACAGCTTGTGAGGACAGCACAGCTTGCGAGAACAGCACAGCTTGCGAGGACAGCAAGGCTTGCGAGGACAGCACGGCTTGCGAGGACAGCACGGCTTGCGAGGACAGCACGGCTTGCGAGGACAGCACGGCTTGCGAGGACAGCACAGCTTGCGATGACAGCTCAACTTGAGAGGACAGCTCAAGTTGCGAGGACAGTTCAACTTGAGAGGAGAACACAACTTGAGAGGACTGCTCAATTTTCGAGGACAGCAATGCCTACGAGGCTAGCATGGCTTGCGAGTACAGCATGGCTTGCAAGGACAGCACGGCTTGCAAGGACAGCACAGCTTGCGAGGACAGCACAGCTTGCGAGGACAGCAAAGCTTGCGAGGACAGCACAGCTTGCGAGGACAGCACAGCTTGCGAGGACAGCACAGCTTGCGAGGACAGCACAGCTTGCGAGGACAGTACAGCTTGCGAGGACAGCACAGCTTGCGAGGACAGCACAGCTTGCGAGGACAGCACAGCTTGCGAGGACTGCACAGCTTGCGAGGACAGCACAGCTTGCGAGGACAGCACTGCTTGCGAGGACAGCACAGCTTGCGAGGACAGCACAGCTTGTGAGGACAGCACAGCTTGCGTGGACAGCACAGCTTGCGAGGACAGCACAGCTTGCGAGGACAGCACGGCTTGCGAGGACAGCACAGCATGCGAGGACAGCTCAACTTGAGAGGACAGCACAGCTTGCGAGGACAGCTCAACTTGAGAGGACAGCACAGCTTGCGAGGACAGCACAGCTTGCGAGGACAGCACAGCTAGCGAGGACAGCACACCTTGCGAGGACAGCTCAACTTGAGAGGACAGCTCAAGTTGCAAGGACAGTTCAACTTGAGAGGAGAGCCCAACTTGAGAGGACTGCTCAACTTTCGAGGACAGCAAAGCCTACGAGGCTAGCACGGCTTACGATGACAGCACGGCTTGCAAGGACAGCACGGCTTGCGAGGACAGCACAGCATGCGAGGACCGCACAGCTTGCGAGGACAGCACAGCTTGCGAGGACAGAACAGCTTGCGAGGACAGCTCAACTTGAGAGGACAGCTCAACTTGATAGGACAGCTCTACTTGAGAGGACAGCTCAACTTGACAGGACAGCTCTACGTGAGAGGACAGCTCAACTTGACAGGACAGCTCAACTTGAGAGGACAGTTCAACTTGAGTGGACAGCAAAGTTTGCGAGGATAGCACGGCTTGCGAGAACAGCACAGCTTGCGAGGACAGCACAGCTTGCGAGGACAGCACAGCTTGCGAGGACAGCGCAGCTTGCGAGGACAGCGCAGCTTGCGAGGACAGCACAGCTTGCGAGGACAGCACAGCTTGCGAGGACAGCACGGCTTGCGAGGACGGCACGGCTTGCGAGGACAGAACCGCTTGCGAGGACAGCACAGCTTGCGAGGACAGCACAGCTTGCGAGGACAGCACAGCTTGCGAGGACAGCACAGCTTGCGAGGACAGCACAGCTTGCGAGGACTGCACAGCTTGCGAGGACAGCACAGCTTGCGAGGACAGCACAGCTTGCGAGGACAGCACAGCTTGCGAGGACAGCTCAACTTGAGAGGACAGCTCAAGTTGCGAGGACAGTTCAACTTGAGAGGAGAGCCCAACTTGAGAGGACTGCTCAACTTTCGAGGACAGCTCAGCTAGAGAGGACAGCGCAACTTGATAGGACAGCTCTACTTGAGAGGACAGCTCAACTTGACAGGACAGCTCAACTTGAGAGGACAGTTCAACTTGAGTGGACAGCAAAGTTTGCGAGGACAGCACAGCTTGCGAGGACAGCACGGCTTGCGAGGACAGCAAGGCTAACAAGGAGAGCACGGCTGGCGAGGACAGCACAGGTTGTGAGGACAGCACAGCTTCCAAGGACAGCACAGCTTGCGAGGACAGCACGGCTTGCGAGGACAGCACAGCTTGCGAGAACAGCACAGCTTGCGAGGACAGCACAGCTTGCGAGGACAGCACGGCTTGCGAGGACAGCACGGCTTGCGAGGACAGAACTGCTTGCGAGGACAGCACAGCTTGCGAGGACAGCACAGCTTGCGAGGACAGCACAGCTTGCGAGGACAGCACAGCTTGCGAGGACAGCACAGCTTGCGAGGACAGCACAACTTGCGAGGACAGCACAGCTTGCGAGGACAGCTCAACTTGAGAGGACAGCTCAACTTGAGAGGACAGCTCGACTTGAGAGGACAGCTCGACTTGAGAGGACAGCTCGACTTGAGAGGACAGCTCAACTTGAGAGTACACCTCAACTTGAGAGGAGAGCTCAACTTGAGAGGAGAGCTCAACATGAGAGGAGATTTCAACTTGAGAGGACAGCTCAACTTGAGAGGACAGCTCAACTTGAGAGGACAGCTCAACTTGAGAGGACAGCTCAACTTGAGAAGACAGCTCAACTTGACAGAACAGCTCAACTTGAGAGGCCAGCTCAACTTGAGAGGACAGCTCAACTTTAGAGGACAGCACAACTCGAGATGACAGCACAACTTGAGATGACAGCACAACTTGGGTGGACAGCACAGCTTGCGAGGACAGCAAAGCTTGCGAGGACAGAACGGCTTGCAAGGACAGAACGGCTTGGGAGGACAGCACGGCTTGCGGGGACAGCATGGCCTGCGGGGACAGCACGGCTTGCGAGGACAGCACAGCTTCCGAGGACAGCACAGCTTGCGAGGACAGCACAGCTTGCGAGGACAGCACAGCTTGCGAGGACAGAACAGCTTGCGAGGACAGCTCAACTTGAGAGGACAGCTCAACTTGAGAGGACAGCTCAACTTGAGAGGACAGCTCAACTAATGAGGACAGTTCAACTAGAGAGGACAGATCAACTAGAGAGAACAGCTCAACTTGAAAGGACAGCTCAACTTAAGAGGACAGCTCAACTTGAGAGGACAGCTCAACTTGAGACGACAGCACAACTTTCGAGGACAGCACAGCTTGGGAGGACAGCACAGCTTGCGAGGACCGCTAAAATTGCGAGGACAGCCCGGCTTGCGAGGACAGCACAACTTGCAAGGACAGCACAGCTTGCGAGGACATCACGGCTTGCGAGGACAGCACGGTTTGCGAGGACAGCACGGCTTGCCAGGACAGCATGGCTTGCGAGGACAGCATGCCTTGCGAGGACAGCATGTGTTGCGAGGACAGCACGGCTTGCGAGGACAGCACAGGTTGCGAGGAGAGCAAGGGTTGCGCGGACAGCACAGCTTCTGAGGACAGGACAGCTTCCGAGGACAGCACAGCTTCCGAGGACAGCACAGCTCTCGAGGACAGCACAGCTTGCGAGGACAGCACAGCTAGCGAAGTCAGCACAGCTTCCGAGGACTGCACAGCTTGCGAGGACAGCACAGCTTGCGAATACAGAACAGCTTGCGAGGACAGCACAGCTTGCAAGGACAGCACAGCTTGCGAGGACAGCACAGCTTGCGAGGACAGCACAGCTTGTGAGGACAGCACAGCTTGCGAGGACAGCACAGCTTGCGGGGACAGCACAGCTTGCGAGGACAGCATACCTTGCGAGGACAGCAAAGCTTGTGGGGACTGCACAGCTTGCGGGGACAGCACAGTTTGTGGGGACAGCACAGCTTGTGGGGACAGCACAGCTTGTGGGGACAGCACAGCTTGCGGGGACAGCACAGCTTGCGGGGACAGCACAGCTTGTGGGGTTAGAACAGGTTGCGGGGACAGCACACCTTGCGGGGACAGCACAGCTTGCGGGGCAGCACACCTTTTGGGGACAGCACACCTTGGGGGGACAGTACACCTTGCGCTGACAGCTCAACGTGAGAACACAGATCAACTAGAGAAGACAGCTCAACTTGAGAGCACAGGTCAACTTGAGAGGACAGGTCAACTTGAGACGACAGCACAACTTGCGAGGACAGCACAGCTTGGGACGACAGCACAGCTTGGGAGGACAGCAAAGCTTGCGAGGACAGCACAGCTTGCGAGGACAGCTCAACTTGAGAGGACAGCTCAATCTGAGAGGACAGCTCTACTAGAGAGGACAGCTCAACTAGAGAGGACAGCTCAACTAATGAGGACAGGTCAACTAGAGAGGACAGATCAACTAGAGAGGACATCTCAACTTGAGAGGACAGCTCAACTTAAGAGGACAGCTCAACTTGAGAGGACAGCTCAACTTGAGACGACAGCACAACTTTCGAGGACAGCACAGCTTGGGAGGACAGCACAGCTTGCGAGGACCGCTAAAATTGCGAGGACAGCACGGATTGTGAGGACAGCAGAACTTGAAAGGACAGCACAGCTTGCGAGGACAGCGCGGCTTGCGAGGACAGCACGGTTTGCGAGGACAGCACGGCTTGCCAGGACAGCACGGCTTGCGAGGACAGCATGCCTTGCGAGGACAGTATGGGTTGCGAGGACAGCACGGCTTGCGAGGACAGTACAGCTTGCAAGGACAGCATAGCTTGCGAGGACAGCTCAACTTGAGAGGACAGGTCAACTTGAGAGGACAGCTCAACTTGAGAGGACAGCCTAACTTGAGAGGACAGCTCAACTTGAGAGGACAGCTCAACTTGAGAGGACAGCACAACTTAAGAGGACAGCTCATCTAGAGAGTACAGCTCAACTTGAGAGGACAGCTCAACTTGAGAGGACAGCACAACTTGAGAGTACAGCACAACTTGAGAGGACAGCACAACTTGAGAGGACAGCTCAACTTGAGAGGACAGCAAAACTTGAGAGGACAGCTCAACTTGAGAGGACAGCAAAACTTGAGAGGATAGCTCAACTTGAGAGGACAGCTCAACTTGAGGGGACAGCTCAACTAGAGAGGACAGCTCAACTTGAGAGGACAGCTCAACTTGAGAGGACAGCACAACTTGAGAGGACAGCACAACTTGAGAGGACAGCACAACTTGAGAGGACAGCACAACTTGAGGGGACAGCACAACCTGCGAGGACAGCAAAACTTGCGAGGACAACACAACTTGGGAGGACAGCAGAGCTTGCGAGGACAGGAAAGCTTGCGAGGACAGCAAAGCTTGCGAAGACAGCACGGCTTGCGAGGATAGCACAGCTTGCGAGGACAGCTCAGCTTGCGAGGACAGCACAGGTTGTGAGGACAGCACAGCTTGCGAGGACAGCTCAACTTGCGAGGACACTTCAACTTGAGAGGAGAGCACAACTTGAGAGGACTAATCAACTTGAGAGGACAGCAAAGGTTGCGAGGACAGCACGGCTTGCGAGGACAGCACAGCTTGGAAGGACAGCACGGCTTGCGAGGACAGCACAGCTTGCGAGGACAGCACAGCTTGCGAGGACAACACAGCTTGCGAGGACAGAACAGCTTGCGAGGACAGCTCAACTTGAGAGGACAGCTCAACTTCAGAGGACACTTCAACATGAGGGAACACCTCAACTTGAGAGGACAGCTCAGCTAGAGAGGACAGTGCAACTTGAGAGGACAGCTCTACTTGAGAGGACAGCTCAACTTGAGAGGACAGCTCAACTTGAGAGGACAGCTCAACTTGAGAGGACAGCAAAGCTTGCGAAAACAGCACGGCTTGCGAGGACAGCACGGCTTGCGAGGACAGCATGGCTTCCGAGGACAGCACGGCCGGCGAGGACAGCACAGGTTGCGAGGACAGCACAGCTTCCGTGGACAGCACAGCTTGCGAGGACGGCACAGCTTGCGAGGACAGCACAGCTTGCGAGGACATCACAGCTTGCGAGGACAGCACAGCTTGCGAGGTCAGCACAGCTTGCGGGGACAGCACAGCTTGCGAGGACAGCACAGCTTGCGAGGACAGCACGGCTTGCGAGGACAGCATGGCTAGCGAGAGCAGCACAGCTTGCGAGGACAGGATGGCATGCGAGGACAGCACAGCTTGCGAGGACAGCACAGCTTGCGAGTACAGCACAGCTTGCGAGGACAGCACAGCTTGCGAGGACAGCACAGCTTGCCAGGACAGCACTGCTTGCGAGGACAGCTCAGCTTGCGAGGACAGCACAGCTTGCGAGGACAGCACAGCTTGTGAGGACAGCACAGCTTGCAAGGACAGCACAGCTTGTGAGGACAGCACAGCTTGCAAGGACAGCACAGCTTGCGAGGACAGCACAGCTTGCGAGGACAGCACAGCTTGCGAGGATAGCACAGCTTGCGAGGACAGCTCAACTTGAGAGGACAGCTCAACTTGCGAGGACAGTTCAACTTGAGAGGAGAGCACAACTTGAGAGGACTGCTCAACTTGAGAGGACAGCAAAGCTTGCGAGGACAGCACGGCTTGCGAGGACAGCACAGCTTGCAAGGACAGCACGGCTTGCGAGGACAGCACAGCTTGCGAGGACAGCGCAGGTTGCGAGGACAGCACAGCTTGCGAGGACAGCACAGCTTGCGAGGACAGCACAGCTTGCGAGGACAGCACAGCTTGCGAGGACAGCACAGCTTGCGAGGACAGCACAGCTTGCGGGGACGGCACGGATTGCGTGGACGGCACAGCTTGCGAGCACAGCACAGCTTGAGAGGACAGCACAGCTTCCGAGGACAGCACAGCTTGCGAGGACAGCACAGCTTGCGACGACAGCCTAGCTTGCGAGGACAGCACAGCTTGCGAGGACAGAACGGCTAGCGAGGACAGCACGGCTTGCGAGGACAGCACGGCTTGCGAGGACAGCATGGCTTGCAAGGACAACAATGCTTCCGGGGACAGGACAGCTTGCGAGGACAGCACAGCTTGCGAGGACAGCACTGCTTGCGAGGACAGCACAGCTTGCGAGGACAGCACAGCTTGCGAGGACAACACAGCTTGCGAGGACAGCATACCTTACGAGGACAGCAAAGCTTGTGGGGACAGCACAGCTTGCGGGGACAGCACAGTTTGTGGGGACAGCACAGCTTGTGGGGACAGCACAGCTCGCGGGGACAGCACAGCTTGCGGGGACAGCACAACTTGCGGGTACAGCACAGCTTGCGGGGACAGCACAGCTTGCGGGGACAGCACACCTTGCGGGGACAGCACAGCTTGCGGGGCAGCACACCTTTTGGGGACAGCACACTTTGGGGGGACAGTACACCTTGCGGGGACAGCTCAACGTGAGAAGACAGATCAACTAGAGAAGACAGCTCAACTTGAGAGCACGGGTCAACTTGAGAGGACAGGTCAACTTGAGACGACAGCACAACTTGCGAGGACAGCACAGCTTGGGACGACAGCACAGCTTGGGAGGACAGCAAAGCTTGTGAAGACAGCACAGCTTGCGAGGACAGCTCAACTTGAGAGGACAGCTCAACTTGAGAGGACAGCTCAACTAGAGAGGACAGCTCAACTAATGAGGACAGTTCAACTAGAGAGGACAGATCAACTAGAGAGGACAGCTCAACTTGAAAGGACAGCTCAACTTAAGAGGACAGCTCAACTTGAGAGGACAGCTCAACTAATGAGGACAGGTCATCTAGAGAGGACAGATCAACTAGAGAGGACATCTCAACTTGAGAGGACAGCTCAACTTAAGAGGACAGCTCAATCTGAGAGGACAGCTCAACTTGAGACGACAGCACAACTTTCGAGGACAGCACAGCTTGGGAGGACAGCACAGCTTGCGAGGACCGCTAAAATTGCGAGGACAGCCCGGCTTGCGAGGACAGCACAACTTGCAAGGACAGCACAGCTTGCGAGGACAGCACGGCTTGCGAGGACAGCACGGTTTGCGATGACAGCACGGCTTGCCAGGACAGCATGGCTTGCGAGGACAGCATGCCTTGCGAGGACAGCATGGGTTGCGAGGACAGCACGGCTTGCGAGGACAGCACAGGTTGCGAGGAGAGCACGGGTTGCGAGGACAGCACAGCTTCTGAGGACAGGACAGCTTCCGAGGACAGCATAGCTTCCGAGGACAGCACAGCTCTCGAGGACAGCACAGCTTGCGAGGACAGCACAGCTAGCGAAGTCAGCACAGCTTCCGAGGACTGCACAGCTTGCGAGGACAGCACAGCTTGCGAGGACAGAACAGCTTGCGAGGACAGCACAGCTTGCAAGGACAGCACAGCTTGTGAGGACAGCACAGCTTGCGAGGACAGCACAGCTTGTGATCACAGCACAGCTTGCGAGGACAGCACAGCTTGTGGGGACAGCACAGCTTGCGAGGACAGCATACCTTGCGAGGACAGCAAAGCTTGTGGGGACTGCACAGCTTGCGGGGACAGCACAGTTTGTGGGGACAGCACAGCTTGTGGGGACAGCACAGCTTGTGGGGACAGCACAGCTTGCGGGGACAGCACAGCTTGCGGGGACAGCACAGCTTGCGGGGTTAGAACAGCTTGCGGGGACAGCACACCTTGCGGGGACAGCACAGCTTGCGGGGCAGCACACCTTTTGGGGACAGCACACTTTGGGGGGACAGTACACCTTGCGGGGACAGCTCAACGTGAGAAGACAGATCAACTAGAGAAGACAGCTCAACTTGAGAGCACAGGTCAACTTGAGAGGACAGGTCAACTTGAGACGACAGCACAACTTGCGAGGACAGCACAGCTTGGGACGACAGCACAGCTTGGGAGGACAGCAAAGCTTGCGAGGACAGCACAGCTTGCGAGGACAGCTCAACTTGAGAGGACAGCTGTATCTGAGAGGACAGCTCTACTAGAGAGGACAGCTCAACTAGAGAGGACAGCTCAACTAATAAGGACAGGTCATCTAGAGAGGACAGATCAACTAGAGAGGACATCTCAACTTGAGAGGACAGCTCAACTTAAGAGGACAGCTCAATCTGAGAGGACAGCTCAACTTGAGACGACAGCACAACTTTCGAGGACAGCACAGCTTGGGAGGACAGCACAGCTTGCGAGGACCGCTAAAATTGCGAGGACAGCACGGATTGTGAGGACAGCACAACTTGCAAGGACAGCACAGCTTGCGAGGACAGCATGGCTTGCGAGGACAGCACGGTTTGCGAGGACAGCACGGCTTGCCAGGACAGCACGGCTTGCGAGGACAGCATGCCTTGCGAGGACAGCATGGGTTGCGAGGACAGCACGACTTGCGAGGACAGCACAGGTTGCGAGGAGAGCACGGGTTGCGAGGACAGCACAGCTTCCGAGGACAGGACAGCTTCCGAAAACAGCACAGCTTCCGAGGACAGCACAGCTCTCGAGGACAGCACAGCTTGCGAGGACAGCAAAGCTAGCGAAGTCAGCACAGCCTCCAAGGACTGCACAGCTTGCAAGGACAGCACAGCTTGCGAGGACAGCACAGATTGCGAGGACAGAACAGCTTGCGAGGACAGCACAGCTCTCGAGGACAGCACAGCTTGCGAGGACAGCAAAGCTAGCGAAGTCAGCACAGCCTCCAAGGACTGCACAGCTTGCAAGGACAGCACAGCTTGCGAGGACAGCACAGATTGCGAGGACAGAACAGCTTGCGAGGACAGCACAGCTTGCGAGGACAGCACAGCTTGTGAGGACAGCAGAGCTTGCGAGGACAGCACAGCTTGCGAGGACAGTACAGCTTGCAAGGACAGCATAGCTTGCGAGGACAGCTCAACTTGAGAGGACAGCTCAACTTGAGAGGACAGCTCAACTTGAGAGGACAGCTTAACTTGAGAGGACAGCTCAACTTGAGAGGACAGCTCAACTTGAGAGGACAGCACAACTTGAGAGGACAGCTCATCGATATTTACAATTCTCAACAAAAGGCTATCAGAATTTTCGTGTGCACTATTATATACAATGTCGGTGATCGCCGCGTGTCACAAGATGCCCAGTAGACATGTTACTCTTTTCCGCGCTGTTTATTTCTTTTTAGCGTCTTATTGTTTATATCACTGCCGGACACTGCAAGTCGCCTACTGCCATCTGTCGACCAACGGCTGCACTGCGTCCTCCGAAACTCCTTTCGCAGTCAACGTCTTCTGCCACGCGAGGCGCCAATAGAACGTCTTTCCATATCGCTGGTTCGGCGCGAATCACGCATTTTCGTGAAATGAATAAAAAAAAATAGAAATCTGTTTTTGTGTGCGTCGAGAGAAGGCTGCGGTCTTTTAGCATGAAAGGAGGTAACACGAAATATGAAATAACTGTGAGCGAACAAGACTGCCACGTCACAGAGACAGGCGGCTGCGATTTCAAATCCGTCAGCACACAGCGCCAGAGAGTATCGCATAACGCAGTCTGGCGGTGTGGAATAAACTTTGGATTGCCTTCGTACGACCGCAGCGATGGCCAGCGCTTTCAAATAAATTTGTATTACAGATATGGGATAAGTTGATTTTTTTGTACTTCCTTTGTAGAGAATGGAAATAAATAGATTCCTTTTTTCGTCACAGCTTTCAACACTACACAGAACGTTTTTTCTCGTCCGAGGTAAACTCTGAATTGAATATCGGGTTCGAGGCTACTCGCTAAGAACTGTTACTTCCATCAGTTTAAAATAATAGTCTACGTTGCATTAATTTTCATTTAGCTCTTCGGAATGCAGATAACCATTCATGGCATGGAGTAACAAGAGGCATCAGTCATTACAACCAACGTTGGAAGAAAGGTTATGTGACTGGAAAAGGAGCTAAGTTCACAATCGGCGGCAGACTGCAAAGAAAGCGGTCGTGAAACACGGACTGGGAGCGACTGTCATTTGGCAAACCTTGAAACGGAAAGTCTAAAATACATAAACTGGGTATAAAGGCCGTGCATGTTCTGTAATAATCTGTGGACGGCGAAACAGCTCACTCTGGACAGATTACAATGGCGTAACTGATCAGTGACTACTGGGCGCGCACGTTGCAATCGGCAGTATATGCGGGGATGAGCTATGGGCGGAGTTTCGGACATGCGTTCGCCGCTTCAAGTAGGGAGAGATTCCGACGCGTATCTTAAACAGAGATAAGGATTGACGTCTGTCTTTTTCGTAGAAAATTAAGTTCTGCGTGTAAATTACAAAGACATGTTATGTACCTAATACTTCTAGAGATGTACCTGGTAAAAAGGTCCAAGTTTCGAAGGTACGCGTGATTTGCTTGACGCTAACTGAGCGTAGAAAGAGGAAATGGGGCAACTAGCAAATAAGCTATTGATAAAAATTGAATGTAAAATTGTTAATAGTAATGCCCCTCGTAGGGGAGTATTATACAACACGTTTCATTTGTTTATACCGATCACAAAAAAAAACTTACTAACGTTTCAGGTATGAGCAAATAGTGAATTGATCAAATGTAGCGAAACACGTTGTGGGTGGTCAAGCGAGACAGGGGTGCCGTGTGACGTCACACCTCAGTGTGGGCTGCTGTGCGGTTGCTACGGCTGTAGACGCGCCTCAGCCGCTGTGGTCACGGCCAAGGCTTCATGAACCACTCGGCTGCAACGGTAGCTCTGTGTTGCCACTATTCTACAGCCAAATCTCGGCACTGACTGGTTGTTTGTTGTTGTTGCCACCAAAATTGCAGCAATTATTCACACTGTGCAGTATGTAATTCGGTTGGCCCTCTTACTAAATATTGAGTTCATAAAGTTACAGATGAATTCCATACAGAAGAAATCACATAATCATTCCTATGCCGCAACAGATAATGCTCTGACTGTAGAAATTGTATCCTGGATGATTGCATGCTAAACGCAAAACTGCTATTTTGCTCGTTCTTTACCTAAGAAAGATACGATAGTAGTAATACAAACAGACAACTTCGACATGAGTTATGGCCTCAGTTCAGCTCATAAGAAGTAGTCAGAATCAGTTGTCTGTAAAATGAGAAGTGGCAAGGACGAAAACTTTAATCAGTTTGTCCATCGAGGGTATATTGCAGATTCCTGTGATAGCTCTCAGTTCCACTGCGTAGTTTAATGTTTAAAATTGTCATAGCATTAAACCACCAGGAACGTTGAGTTTGACTAGTAGTTGCTGCTTTCGTTACTTCTTTCCATTTTCATTTATATCGTAGAATCCCTTATACTTGGTGGAAATTTGAATTTAACTGCCATCATTCCGTGGCGGCAACAGCAACAATCGACCGCTGATGCAGCGATAGAGCTCTGTGGGTCGCACAGTACGGGAAACGGTCGGAGAAACGAGACGAGACATATTCATTGCTGCTTTCTGCAATTGTGATTAATATCGAAAGTAGCACACGTTTAATACAATAGCTTTACAAGAATGTGATGCATGTATCGTAATCAAAGTCTTAACTGTATTGTTCGCCGAAACTTTCAAAAATGACCATTCTACGTGAATCTATTGTGAAACGAATCAAAATTATATACACCTCTTAACCGAGCCAGTCAATTTACTTCCTCGCATCGTCAGTCAGGATGACCATGTGTAAATAGTGTCTTTGCATTAAGCATTTAGAAGCTGTTCACTACAACAACTTGCAATGTCATTTTACTTACGAAATTTATACTATCTCAGCAAAGAAGAAGTGAATGATGTCGATGTGTGTAGGTTACCTAGCCCCATAAACTGAGTAGCTGTGACGTAAAGTCTTTATGTTATCTCGTTATATGCATACGACAGAGTAACGAATCTGCCCCTTGGATGGGACAGTGTACTGATACGAATTGTTAAGCTCTGTCTCTGGAAACACATAATCGCTTTTAGTTTCTCCTGACCAGAGACTACTTTCATTCTACTTACTAACAATGACAACAATATCGGAAGGTGGTAAATGTTTCCCATTTTCCTTAATGTAGGTGAGCGACAAGAATAAAATACTTGCTGTAAGTTACACAATGGCGATATCGAGACATTAGTATGAACCATGCAACAGAATTCTTTGCGGAGGTTTCAAACACATGGTGGCATTACACTAGGCCCTGAATCACAGCTATCGAACTGATTCGGTCAATTTAAGAGT
This sequence comes from Schistocerca serialis cubense, assembly GCF_023864345.2. Lineage (NCBI taxonomy): Eukaryota > Metazoa > Arthropoda > Insecta > Orthoptera > Acrididae > Schistocerca > Schistocerca serialis. The sequence goes on along the minus strand of NW_026047650.1, from coordinate 9,159 downwards.
TTCACATGTGTGTCTGTGCACGATTTTCGCTGCATGCTTACTAAGATTGCAAGGGGGGACGGGAATGGTTACCTCATCCAAACCAAGCGACAGAGGTAGATACGTATGTGACACTTATCCATAGCTTTCATACTGACTGCATGCGATGAAAGAGTTGAATTTATGAAATGTGATACATTATGAATCCATAAACAGCATAAGGAGCTCCCTAAAAGCAAGTACCTTGAAAGACTTTATGTATGAGCCAAACATTGATATTATTCTAGTTACAGAAGTAAAGGATACTGCACTACACGTTGTATTGGGATATAGCACTGTAATTAATGCTGGAACTGGATATGAATTAGAGACCGTGATACTCGCGAAAGAGGGCATAATAGTGGATCACGTTGAAAACTCACATGTAATACAGTTGTAGCTTGTACTGTTTACAACACCTGGCTATTTAATATATATGTTCAACCTGGTAGCAGTAAACGACGTAAACGAGCAGAGTTCCTTTAATTACAAAATTGTCCCTCTCTTCAGATTTCATTAAGGTAATATCATTTTGGCAGAAGATATGAAAGGCATTCTACGTCCAAGAGGTCAATCTCCTAATAGGAACTCTTCTATTGAATTATAAAACGTAAGACAAGAGTACCATTAAATTAACACGTAGAGCATAAAACAGCGACATGGCTGGGTTTACATTAATTATTAACTGCTTGGAAGGTCGCTCGTACAGGCTACACCTGTGGAACAGAGACCAACGTGCTGCACTCAGAAGTGTGGCGCAGCAGCTGCACTGAGCACGCTGCACTCACGTGCACAGCTGATGTGGAGCGACAGGGCGCCCACCACACCAGAAGTCATGACGGACGGAACCTCAACCCTGCACACCTACTGCCAGATGCCGAATGCTGCGACCGTTCCCGCAAAAATATGCAGGAATGGGAAGGTAACTTCACATCCTATGTTTCTTTCCTCAGTTTGTGGACAATATGCACGAAAGTAAACTGTCTCCAGAAGGTGTGCTGCCTTTGGGATATGTGCTGTCCTTTGGAGGAGGGCTGTATTTAGGAAATGTGCTGTCTTTGCAAGGTGTCCTGCATTTGCAATGTGTGCAGCCTCCACAAGGTGTGCTGCCTTTGCAAGGCAGTTGCTCTTTGCAAGGTGTTCTCCTTTGCAAGATTTTCTGCCGTTGCATTCTGTCCTGTCTTCGCAAGGTGTGCTACTTTCGTGAGGTGTGCTGCCTTTGCAAGCTGTTCTGCCTTGACACAGTGTGTAGCCTTCGCAAGGTGTGCAGCCTACGCTAGGTTTTCCGCCTCTACTATCAGAAGATGTGCTACCTTCACAAGATGTGCTGGCTTCTCAAGGAGTGCTGCTTCACAAGAAATGCTGCATTAGCTAGGTGTGTTGCCTTCACAATATGTGCTGCCTTTGCAAGGTTACCTTGCGGAAGCTGCATATCTGGTGAAGGCAGTCAACCTCTCGAAAGTAGCAAACCTTGCGAAGGTAGCACAGCATTCAAAGAAAGAAGACCATGTGAAGAAATAAGACACTGCAAAGGCAGTACATATTGTGAAGGAGGGCCAACTTGTGAAGGCTGCACACCTTGTGAAGCCAGTACACTGTATAAATGCAGCATACCGTATGAAGGCAGCACACATTGTGAATAAGCCGGCCGCGGTGGCCGACAGGTTCTAGGCGCTTCAGTCAGGACCTGCGCAACTGCTATGGTCGCTGGTTCGAATCCTGCCTCGGGCATGGATGTGTGTGATGTCCTTAGGTTGGTTAGGTTTCAGTAGTTCGAAGTTCTAGGTGACTGATGACCTCAGATGTTAAGTCCCATAGTGCTCAGAGCCATTTGAACCACATTGCGAAGACAGAATCACTTGTGAAGGCTGCAAACATTGCAAAGGCAGCACACATTGTGAACATAGCACACTTTGCTAAGGCAGCATACCTTGTGATAGCTGCACAGATTGCGAATGCTGCACACCTTGAAATCACTGCAAGCATTGCAAATACTACAAATTTTATGAAGGATGCACACCTTGTAAAGGCTGCATACCCTGCAAAAGCAGCACATGCTGCAAAGGCGGCACACAATGAAAATGCAACACATGTTCAAATGCAGCACAGACTGCAAAGAGACACATGCAGCAAAGGAAGCACATGCTGCAAAGGCAGCACATGCTGCAAAGGCAGCACACATTGAGAAGCCTGAAACACACTGGAAAGGCAGCACAAACTGGAAAAGCAGCATATACTGGAAAGGAAGAACACAGTGGAAAGGCGCAGACATTGGTAAGGCATCACAAACTGGATAGGCAACACTCACTGGAAACGCAGAACACACTGCGGAGCCACATCACTTGAAAACCACACATAATGTGAGGCAGCACACGCTGCGACTGCAGCCTTACCAGTGTGTGATGCCTTTTCAGTACGTGGTGCCTTTCTAGTGTGTGGTGCCTTTCCAGTGTGGTTCAAAATGGCTCTGAGCACTATGGGACTTAACATCTATGGTCATCAGCCCCTAGAACTTAGAACTACTGAAACCTAACTAACCTAAGGACAGCACACAACACCCAGTCATCACGAGGCAGAGAAAATCCCTGACCCCGCCAGGAATCGAACCCGAGCGTGGGAAATGAGAACGCTACCGCACGACCACGAGCTGCGGACTCCAGCGTGGTGCTTTCCACTATGTGTGCTTCTCCAGTGTTGCTGCATATTAAATGTGTGCTTCCTTTCCGATGTGTGCTGCCTTGCCAATATGTGCTGCCTTCCCAATGTGTGCTGTCTTTAAAATATGAGGTGACTTTCCAATGTGTGTTGCCTTTCTAATATGTGCTACCTTTGCAACATGTGCTGTCATGGCAGTATGTTCTGCCATTGCAGCGTGCTGCTGCCACAGCAGTGTGTGCTGCTATTGCAGCGTGTTCTGCCGTTGCAGCATGTGCTCCTTTCCAATTTGTGCTGCCTACCATTGTGTGTGGATTTCTAGTGTGCACCGCTTTTCTAGTGACTGCTGCCTATCCAGTTTGTGATGCATTTCCATTGAGTGCTGCCTTTCCAGTGTGTGCTGCATCTCAGTGAGTGCTGCCTGTCCAGTTTGTGATGCATTCCAGTGTCTGCTGCCTTTATAGTGTGTGTTGCATATCCAAAGTGTGCTGCCTTTATAGTGTGTGCTGCATATCCAGGTTGTGATGCATATCCAGGGTGTGCTGCCTTTCTAGGGTGTGTTGCCCTTCCAGGGTGTGCTGCCTTTCCAGGTTGTGCTGCCTTGTGCACAACTTGCGAGGACAGCAAAGCTTGCGAGGACAGCAAAGCTTGTGAGGACAGCAAAGCTTGTGATGACAGCACGGCTTGCGAGGACAGCAAGGCTTGAGTGGACAGCACGGCTTCCGCGGACAGCACGGCTTGCGAGGACAGCACGGCTTGCGAGGACAGCACAACTTGTGAGGACAGCACAGCTTGCGAGGACAGCTTGCGAGAGCAGCACAGCTTGCAGGGACAGCACAGCTTGCGAGGACAGCACAGCTTGCCAGGACAGCACGGCTTTCTAGTACAGCACAGCTTGTCCTGTCCTCGCAAGCTGTGCTGTCCTCGCAAGCTGTGCTGCCCTCGCAAGCTGTGCTGTCCTCGCAAGCTGCGCTGTCCTAGAAAGCCGTGTTGTCCTGGCAAGCTGTGCTGTCCTCGGAAGCTTTACTGTCCTCGCAAGTTGTGCTTTCCTCTCAAGTAGTGCTGTCCTCTCAAGTTGAGCTGTCCTCTCAAGTTAAGCTGTCCTCTCAAGTTGAGCTGTCCTCTCAAGTTGAGATGTCCTCTTAAATTGACCTCTTCTTCAAGTTGAACTGTCCTCTGATGTTGAGTTGTCCTCTCTAGATGAGCTGTCCTCTCTAGATGAGCTGTCCTCTAAAATTGAGCTGTCCTCTCAAGTTGAGCTGTCCTCTCAAGTTAAGCTGTCCTCTCAAGTTGAGCTGTCCTCTCAAGTTGAGCTGTCCTCTCAAGTTAAGCTGTCCTCTCAAGTTGACCTCTCCTTAAAGTTGAGCTGTCTCCTGATGTTGAGCTGTCCTCTCTAGATGAGCTGTCGTCTCTAGATGAGCTGTCCTCTCAAGTTAAGCTGTCCTCTCAAGTTGAGCTGTCCTCTCAAGTTGAGCTGTCTTCCCAATTTGAGCTGTCCTCTCAAGCTGAGCTGTCCTCGCAAGCCGTGCTGTCCTCGCAAGTTGTGCTGTCATCGCAAGCTGTGCTGTCCTCGAAAGCTGTGCTGTCCTCGCAAGCTGTGCTGTCCTCGCAAGCTATGCTCTCCTCGTAAGCCGTGCTGTCCTCGCAAGCCGTGCTGTCTTTGCAAGCCGTGCTGTCCTTGCAAGCCATGCTGTCCTCGCAAGCTGTGCTGTCCCTCGCAAGCCGTGCTGTCCTCGCAAGCCGTGCTGTCCTCGGAAGCCGTGCTGTCCACGCAAGCCTAGCTGTCCTCGCAAGCCGTGCTGTCCTCACAAGCTTTGCTGTCTTCACAAGCTTTGCTGTCCTCACAAGCTTTGCTGTCCTCGCAAGTTTTGCTGTCCTCGCAAGTTGTGCTGTCCTCTCAAGTTGAGCTGTCCTCTCAAGTTGAGCTGTCCTCTACAGTTGAGCTGTCCTCTACAGTTGGACTGTCCTCTCAAGTTGAGCTGTCGTCTCAGGTTGAGGTGTACTCTCAGGTTGAGATTTCCTCTCAAGTTGAGCTGTACACTCAAGTTGAGCTGCCCTCTCAAGTTGAGCTGCCCTGTCAAGTTGAGCTGCCCTCTCAAGTTGAGCTGCCCTCTCAAGTTGAGCTGTGCTCTCAAGTTGATCCGTCCTCTCAAGTTGATCCGTCCTCTCAAGTTGAGCTGTCCTCTCAAGATGAGCTGCCCTCTCTAGTTGAGCTGTCCTCTCAAGTTGAGCTGTCCTCTCAAGTTAAGCTGTCCTCTCAAGTTGAGCTGTCCTCTCAAGTTGAGATGTCCTCTCAAGTTGACCTCTCCTTCAAGTTGAGCTGTCCTCTGATGTTGAGCTGTCCTCTCTAGATGAGCTGTCCTCTCTAGATGAGCTGTCCTCTCAAGTTGAGCTGCCCTCTCAAGTTGAGCTGTCCTCTCAAGTTAAGCTGTCCTCTCAAGTTGAGCTGTCCTCTCAAGTTGAGCTGTCCTCTCAAGTTGAGCTGTCCTCTCAAGATGAGCTGCCCTCTCTAGTTGAGCTGTCCTCTCAAGTTGAGCTGTCCTCTCAAGTTAAGCTGTCCTCTCAAGTTAAGCTGTCCTCTCAAGTTGAGCTGTCCTCTCAAGTTGAGATGTCCTCTCAAGTTGACCTCTCCTTCAAGTTTAGCTGTCCTCTCATGTTGAGCTGTCCTCTCTAGATGAGCTGTCCACTCTAGATGAGCTGTCCTCTCAAGTTGAGCTGCCTCTCAAATTGAGCTGCCCTCTCAAGTTGAGCTGTCCTCTCAAGTTAAGCTGTCCTCTCAAGTTGAGCTGTCCTCTCAAGTTGAGCTGTCCTCTCAAGTTGAGCTGTCCTCTCAAGTTGAGCTGTCCTCACAAGTTGAGCTGTCCTCTCAAGTTGAGCTGTCCTCGCAAGCCGTGCTGTCCTTGCAAGTTGTGCTGTCATCGCAAGCTGTGCTGTCCTCGAAAGCTGTGCTGTCCTCGCAAGCTGTGCTCTCCTCGCAAGACGTGCTGTCCTCGCAAGCCGTGCTGTCCTCGCAAGCCGTGCTGTCCTCGCAAACCGTGCTGTCCTCACAAGCTGTGCTGTCCTCGGATGCCGTGCTGTCCTCGCAAGCCGTGCTGGATTAAATCACGAATGTCGACGGACGAGATTCCTTGTTTTGTACATCAAAAAGCACTTTGTGCTAAACTTGCAGGCCTTTGGCACATGGCGAAATTGGAAGAAAGCATAGTATAATTGCTGAAGTCACACGCATCTTCCGTTTTCAGCTGCAACGGTTTTCAGTGAAACTGAACGATTCCTATGGAGACTTCATATCGTACTGCAAAGTACGTAGGTTATGTCGAAGCACATACCTGGAACGACTTAAAACTTGCTACTGTTTAATTTTTTGACAAAAAAAGCAATGCAGGAACAAAAATGAAAACATGTGTAATCTAGTGCAGATTTCACATTTTAACTGGACTTGACTGTACACTGCCCACAGTAACGCACTGCAAGGTAACTTTTACCTCATTTGATGGGGATGCATTTAAAAGGAAAATCGCGTTTATGGAACGGACACATTCTGACAAAGACAGTGAAGTTCCCTAAGATTACTGGTGTTAAACAAAATACGAAGTTTGAAGAATACGTTGTGGCCTAGGAAGAATTACAAGGGTAGGTTTATGAAGTTTTTGAGATTTTTAAAAGTTTGTTTGCATTAGCGCTTCATTGCGTATTAATACAGGTTACGTAACATCAGTGCTCTTGTGCCAAGTTATCCTCTTCCTTTGTGTAAATTTTTCTGTCAAAACATGTCTAGCAAACGTGATGTTTACTGTAGAAATCTGAAGGCGGGGGTGTGAAGACTGTGTAGGTTATGGTTTATTGGGGCGAATGTAGCGGCGAGGAAACTGGGTAGATAAGACGCTCTCCATGGCAACGTACGTTATGTAGAAAGGACAGAAAAGTCGCTGAAAAGGAGGTAAAAATTTGTGCCATTGAGGCTGAATTACAAAATGAGGACTTGGAATTATGTAGGCTAAGGGAAGAAACAGGGACAGGAAAGATAGAAGCAAAAAGAGAAACTTGAAAAAACTTCGAAATTCAGTTAATAAATCAGTTTGGCTTGCTATCTGAAGTAGTGGAGGAAGGCCCTCATCCAGATGTAGTTGAATGTATTTTGAAGCAGAATATTAGCCTCAAGAAAAAAAGACACGTAGGGATCAAATCAGAATAGGAAAAGAAGAATATTGCTTCTAGTTAACAGTCAAGGCCAGGACCTTCAGGAGGAGTTAGGTGCAGCGTACCAGCTCACAAGTTTTGTGAAAACAAATGCTAGGGAGACCAGGAAATTACAGTTGGGGCAGCAGGAAACAGCCTGCGGTATGAATCCAAGCTGTACTATTGCGAGAGACTTGGATGAAATAGGAACATGAACTGCCCACACAAACCACACAAATGTGGTGTCTGTGGAGGTCTTTCAGCGCCATGTTCGGTCCTGCGTAAACACTGCTGCAAGGCGTGTTAACACTCTGGTTTGCTATCTGAAGTAGTGGAGGAACGGGATGTTCCAGATACCCCCAAAACCTCACACACGCGATGTTCCTGTTGACACTACTGGTAGGTGAGGACACACTACGCATGGCCTGCACCTAAATAGGAAGGGGAAAGATAAGTCAGCTGACACTGTAAGGGGGAGCCTCAGTCACACGAGGGTGACCCCTGTGGTTAATGGCACCAGGTAGACAGGTTTTGTATGTCAAGGTCAAAGTCCAAACAGGCAACACTCAAGAAAAACAGAATAACAGAAGCTTCATGTACAGTAAATAGGGATGAAGCTAAGGGTAGTATCAACTAACTTCAGCAGAATATCAGGGGAATAAAAAATAAAGTAGATGATCTGTTAACATCTACATCTACATTTATACTCCGCAAGCCACCCAACGGTGTGTGGCGGAGGGCACTTTACGTGCCACTGTCATTACCTCCATTTTCTGTTCCAGTCGCTTATGGTTCGCGGGAAGAACGACTGTCTGAAAGCCTCCGTGCGCGCTCTAATCTCTCTAATTTTACATTTGTGATCTCCTCGGGAGGTATAAGTAGGGGGAACCAACATATTCGATACCTCATCCAGAAACGCACCCTCTCGAAACCTGGCGAGCAAGCTACACCGCGATGCAGAGCGCCTCTCTTGCAGAGTCTGCCACTTGAGTTTGCTAAACATCTCCGTAACGCTATCACGGTTACCAAATAACCCTGTGACGAAACCCGCCGCTCTTCTTTGGATCTTCTCTATCTCCTCCGTCAACCCGACCTGGTACGGATCCCACACTGTTGAGCACTACTCAAGTATAGTTCGAACGAGTGTTTTGTAAGCCACCTCCTTTGTTCATGGACTACATTTTGTAAGGACTCTCCCAATGAATCTCAACCTGGCACCCGCCTTACCAACAATTAACTTTATATGATCATTCCACTTCAAATCGTTCCGCACGCATACTCGGAGATATTTTACAGAAGTAACTGCTACCAGTGTTTGTTCCGCTATCATATAATCCTACAATAAAGGATCCTTCTTTCTATGTATTCGCAATACATTACATTTGTCTGTGTTAAGGGTCAGTTGCCACTCCCAGCACCAAGTGCCTATCCGCTGCAGATCTTCCTGCATTTCGCTACAATTTTCTAATGCTGCAACTTCTCTGTATACTAGAGAATCATCCGCGAAAAACCGTACCGAACTTCCGACACTACCTACAAGGTCATATATATATATACTGTAAAAAGCAATGGTCCCATAACAGTCCCCTGTGGTACGCCAGAGGTTACTTTAACGTCTGTAGACGTCTCTCCATTGATAACAACATGCTGTGTTTTGTTTGCTAAAAACTCTTCAATCCAGCGACACAGCTGGTCTGATATTCCGTAGGCTCTTACTTTGTTTATCAGGCGACAGTGCGGAACTGTATCGAACGCCTTCCGGAAGTCAAGGAAAACAGCACCTACCTGGGAGCCTGTATCTAATATTTTCTGGATCTCACGAACAAATAAAGCGAGTTGGGTCTCACACGATGGCTGTTTCCGGAATCCATGTTGATTCCTACAGATTACATTCTGGGTTTCCAAAAACGACATGACACGCGAGCAAAAAACATGTTCTAAAATTCTACAACAGATCGACGTCAGAGATATAGGTCTACAGTTTTGCGCATCTGCTCGTGACCCATCGTGAAAACAGGGACTATCTGTGCTCTTTTCCAATCATTTGGAACCCTCCGTTCCTCTAGAGACTTGCGGTACACAGCTGTCAGGGGGGGCAAGTTCTTTCGCGTACTGTGTGTAGAAACGAACTGGTATCCCGTCAGGTCCAGTGGACTTTCCTCTGTTGAGTGATTCCAGTTGCTTTTCTATTCCTTGGACACTTATTTCGATGCCAGCCATTTTTTCGTTTGTGCGAGGATTTAGAGAACGAACTGCAATGCGGTCTTCCTCTGTGAAACAGCTTTGGAAAAAGGTGTTTAGTATTTC
>NW_026047649.1:0-45815 GCF_023864345.2 Schistocerca serialis cubense | reverse complement strand
CCATCGTATCTATTTAAAAGATAGTGCGTAAATAACATTGCCACCTTTTATAATTATTGTTCTAGCAATTCAACGTGAGACGCTTTCCTATGTAAAGTCAGTGTATTGGAGACATATTAAACATTTTATTAGTACACACTAGTTTTAGCTTAGCAACTGTGCTTGCCGTAATTGGGACACGGTTTTTAAAGATTATCAACATACACAATGCGTGCCATTTTGTAGTGCGGTTTCCTGGTATGGACTTTTCGGACACGTCGGAGAGCGGACACCACACTTCGTACGAGCACCTAGTAATGTTAAATTTCTTCTCTATTCTCATTAGGGCAACTTTCATGCTGATTTGATACGTGGATGGAATGCATAAGAAATCACAGCACTACTTCGCAGAGGAGGAAGCAAACCACAACGAAAACTCTTTGGCAACAAAGGCTGTGCGATTCGCGAATGTCGATGCAGAAAATAAGCGATGGAAATTTGTGCGTTTGGAACATGTAATCCCCGTTTTCCTAACGATCGATTAGATGTACGGCATTTATATGTTTAGATAACATATTAAGCAGTAGCAGAACAAACAGTACACCATTTAAACGCTAAAACTTAATTATAGGACAAATCTTTCGCAGTACTAAACGCATCGTCTTAGTGAGAATACTGTAAGGCCGAGCTCTGTCGAAGGCAGGGGCTGCACGTGTGGCGCTGCAGAGTCGGCCGTAATAAACAGGGCGAGTGTGTCCTTCCATGGGTTGAAAGCAGGATGCGTGTCGGTCGTCAGGTGTAAAACGCTACGAATGGCGAAGATTTTGAGACGACGGGATGTTAATCTCTAACTCGGTATAAGGGCGTCCTCCATCAGTAACGTATTCGGTTCTTCACGCTTCATATCTCGATACTGTGTCGCTATCTGTACTGGAGTATGCAGGGACCATAGCCTCTTATTCTGTGTAAATTCGCACATCACAGATGTTAGTTCTTAAGGTATAATGACACACACCACACGTACTCCTGAGGAAACGGCCAGAAAACTGTATGCTTCCCGCCAGCCGATATTTGCTCTTCTGTAGAAGCGGCCAGCTAAATGAGCCACAGTCTAACAAGAACAGGAATTCTGTCGTTCGTGAAAATAAAGAATTGTCAGGACAGTGTGTGAAACCGTTTGCTGTCGTCCCATCTGACCAAACGCAACAGGGATAGATACCGGATTAGCACTGCGAGTCTTGGGGGAAATTAGCTTAACGGAATTGCTACACGTTGTGACGCTAATACGACACGGAGATCCGTCGTTTGATATGTGTGCTTAATACTGCAACTGTCTTATCCACCGGTTTCGAACCTCGACACGGCAAGGATAGATGCATTTGGCCGTCTACATGTGTGTGACTATGGCCTAAGGTATGAAACGCTGTGTATGTGTGCCCAAAGTTTCACGTGCGCCAACGAGCGCCGTACAACGCAATCAGGCACCGTAAATTAAAATAAAGCTTTGGTGGCGTTCGTTCTCGCGTTCGGCGCTGCCAGACACGACAGAATAATATCGCTGACGCAAGATTTTTTTTTCCAGTAAATTACTTGTTAGTTTCCATACGGTGCTCCTCTTCACATGCGCAGTGTGTTAGGGCCGATGATAGATCTTTTTCCTTATCCGTTACCAGATACGAATGCAGTCTGTAGAAATACATGACAACAGCTGGACACATTGCCACGAAGTAAGACAGGTTCTCACACTGCGATTATATTCGCCTCGATGCGAAACAGACGACGCTGTCAACTTGTTTATTAAACCTTCACAATCGATGGGTGGTGACAACATATCTGGTAATCCTGTGCACTTGTTTAAGGTTTCGCCTCGACTCGACAGGAATTTTTCTAGCCATGATACGTTTTCAAAGCCGTGGGGTGTAAATAAGTTCCATCCCTTACTGCTACGCATATTCTGCACCACGTGTGTCATTAAAGTGACCGTAATATAAGTAGCACAAGCGTTAACTGGCTTGGATAGAAAGGTTCTGAAGGTGTTTTTTGACAATTTCTATACGTGTTTTTCCAGAAGATTTTCTCACAGAATCGTCTACTTCTTAGGAGTGTAGGATACAATCAGCTGGACGCGACGCAGCTGAGACACAAGACCATCCATGTAGGTGCGGTGTGCGAAAGAGCACACTTCGAATGCATTACAATGTTACAACTGGCAGCGACTAGGGGTGCGATTCACGTGTCGGAATGGACACGCATCTCGCAACTGGACGGCTACGCCAGGCTCTGCTGCTCGTAAATATTAAAAATTAAGTCGCTGTGCAATTAGGGATTCACTCTTGATCAGATGATACATATACATTTTTCTCCCGCTTTCGTTTGCTTCAGAAAACCGCCATTACTCGCGGCAGACTTTAAAATTGACATCTTTCCGCGTGGTAGCAGCAACAATCAGTTGCTGAGGCAGCGACAAAGCTCTGTCGGTTGCATGACGCGGAAGACTAACGGAGAAAGAAATTCATCTTACACATTACTGCAATCTACATTTGTGATTAACGTTTAAATATGCACATAATCGGTACAGTGTAATTACGCGAATCTGATACTGGTTTCGTGATTTTATGTGTCGCGTGCTAGCGTTCCAGTGACGTGGCAGAATATGGGTGGCAGTCACCCAGCGTTCGTAAGAAAAGAAAAATTTAAGCTGTTGTGATTCAGCGAAGTTTGCCATCCGGCGTCGTCATACAGGGTGCATAGAAACAATCTGACCAAAAGTGTATCGTGGAAACGCAGCATGAAACACAAAAATTTGAGCAAGTAGGCTTCGCGACTGAATATTTTCGGCGGCACCGGAACGTAATTAAAATCCCACACACGACCGTCTTGGCTCCAAATGACTGGTAGTTTACAGAAAATGTATACGTAAACACAGGCTATGTGAACTAACCAACCGCCACCATGAGAACAAGATAAATTTAAAGCGCCACTTACACGTGTATCGCACTTAGCTGACTTCGGACACTGCACGTTTTTAGAGATGAAGAGAATCAGATGTGCATGTCTCATGTTTCAATATGTCTTAAAAAGGTGAAAATGAGCAAGAAGGGAGCCGCCACTTATTGCTATAAGTATGTCATAGCAAATCTTCAAAGTGACCACAGTTGCCATGTTGGCATAGCGCCCGAAATATTCAACTGACACTCGCAATACCGAAATTCCTTCATTTGTTGCTGCCTTCCTGCTCTGCACTTTCGGTCAAATTGTTTTCCCCCACCCTGTTTCTTCTAGACGTGACGCGACAGTAATGGTCGAATTCTCAGCCATCCAATACACTTCGTATATGGTAGAAAGTGCTAAATACAGCAAAATGACGGAATGCGTGACGAGCGATTTATAACTTTGAAGTTCAGTACACAGTGACTACGTAAAAGCACATGTGATACATTTAACCAAATCGTTACGAAGCAAGATTTAAATACGTTTCCTGATTAGAATGGGCAATGATTTCTGAAGAGTATGTAGATACACAAATCGTGCCAATCTGTGGTACAACTGTGCAATGTCGGTCATTTAAACGCGACGGATAGCACACTTCACAAGAAGAAATAAAAATGATAATCTCGTTTTTCGTAGTAAAAAAAAAAAATGCGGTATTTTTTAACGTACAGCAAAAATGTGAAACAGACTACTGTAGAATTTCGAGGAGGAAGACGTGACGGAAACAATGTCAGAATGTTGTCAACAGAGAGGAGATTCGTTTGTCGAGGCGAAGACAATGCCTTAAAAAAGTATTTTTGCGCTTATCGCCCAGAGAGTAAAACACAGTCGAACAGATATCCGCCATTTCCACGTTTTCAAACTGTTTTACACTTACAGTAGAACAAAATTGAGACGCTTTGAAATAGCGAAGAATTAATTATTTTTCAAAAAACCATAATGTGTCAGAGCACTCACTGTATTATTTTAGTGAGGAGAATGTGAGGCCAGCCACACTCCATTACAGAGCTAGCATATGTGGCAGTGCAGAGCCATTCGCAATGAATGAGTCGCGAGTGTGGATGTTATGACGTCACCATAGTGTATCAGCAAGAGGCGCCTGCCCTGATCTTTAGATAATAAAGTACTGTCGCAAAGAAACTGCATAGATACTCACTAAGCTCTTGATAGTACGAGACACAATAATAACAACTTTCTCTTTTCCATCATCATTGTCATCAGGACAATCATAACACTCTCTTAATATGTGGCCGGAATATGTAAAGGGCCACAGCCCCACTTCGCAATGGAAAATGCTGTAATAAGGAAAACATTTCACTAGTCAGCTAGTAGAAACACGGGTAAGGCGAGAAAAATAATTTGTAAGGTGCAGAGTTGCAAAAGGTTACATATACACGACTAAATGTTTTTATGGCGTTTTAAAGCTAGAGCCAAACAAAGAGTGCGCCCTTGACATTCCCTAAGTTCCTAAACAGACGGAATTTTTCGAGTGCTAATTTTATTTTCTTAGTGGGGCCAATAACAGAGTAAGCTGTGTAGGTTCCAGAATACATGTAAACTCTCGTAAGTAGCTACCTTTCCAGGTACGCAAATTCGTCTCCGATGCCGGTTTGACGGCGATGAGTTTTCTGCACTGGTAATGATGCATTTGCTTGCCGACGACCACAAGCACATACGAAAACAGTTAAGATATTACGAAAAGTGAATACATTTAAGATGAGTAATGCGAAAAAGCAGTTACTAGTAACTGTAAATATTGGCTGTGGTGTTGTACGCAATAATAGTTACGTCACTTATATTCACGTAAAACCGAGCCCCATCACTTGTGTGGAAAGACAGGCCGCAGAGAGGAGAATGTACAGCAGCAACTTGTAGCCGCATGGCGGCTGTTGCCGTAGCATCGACAGATGACAGAGGAGTCTCAAGACTCGTTTACGTTTTAAGCACGGGGGAAGCAGCGTCGCAGACGTCGACACCTCGTTTGGCAGCACGGCTGGTGTCAGCTGGTCCAGGAAGACGCGGTGGAGACATTCATCTGAACCACGATTTCTTACTCACGTCTAAGCCGGCCAAGAACGCCGGAAGTGTGTGTCAGAAGAATGTCGTTGCGACACACTCCGTCCACAGTCGTAACGGAATTTTCGGCGCAGTGCTGTTTTACTGGCATTTCATAAATATCTCGTCTTTGAAACTGTTACTTTATGTATTGCTGAAGAACTGAAAACCCTTGAACTAAGAAGAATGCAATTAACAGTTGACGAAACATTTAGCTATGGAAAGAGAACGGTTACGGAAATTACTGTCGCTTTTATCAATAAGTACAGTTTTCTAGAGGCGAATACGATAGTTAACTCATGTTCGGATGAACGACGAGTTTTGTGATTCGGTTTACACATGTGCTGTTTGATGACAAGAAATCATCATCTCTCCGTGTGAACAAACCGGTGGTCGACGCTCACGTAACATATGTGAATACTGACGTGATAATTAAGAGGACCAAAGGTGACAGCTTTGAGTATCTCCTAAATTACTATTGCGGAAATATTGAAGTGCTTCTACATCGGACAGAATGTGTAATAGAGCTCACAACCGGTTATTGTAGTGAGGTGGAAGTGTTATGAAGACATTACGCCACAAGTGATTAGTGGAAGTCAGTGGCATTTTTCATCTAAGAATACGATGCGTAATTTCGTTTGGACATAACGGTAACTTTTGCGACATTGTGCGTGGAAGGCCCAACTCTGAATGTGGATTTATGCAATAACGGTTATGTGTGCCCCATTGTCGTAATTTTTGGCTTAAGGCTTTGCTCGCCTATAACTTCGCTAAACGTTACGTTTGACTGGTGGTTTTGCAATTATTTTCATTTTCCTCCGTTTTCATTTACTTAATAAAATCGACATTAGTATCTAGAAAGTTCAACTGCCGACGTTGCGGAAGGCTAGCACCAACAATCAATGGCTGGGGCACTGACAAAGCTCTGTGGGCTGCAGAAGAGGGAGAATCAACAGAAAAATACATTCGGCTTCTACGTTACTAAGATCTGCAAGCATAATTAAAAAAGTTCAAAGTCAATACAATGTCATTATTTGGCGATTTCGTGTAACCAGTGCTGGTATTCGAGTGACGTGGCGGAACATGGGGGGTCGACCCGTTTGGAAGTCATCCAGAGGCCTATGTGCCACGTATGTGAAAAAAGGCATAACTTTAAGCAGTGCTGTTTAAGCGAGATTTTGTCATCGTGCACCGTCATTCATGCCAGAGATGAGCCGACTTGAGCGCTGACCGCATTCCCAGGAGTTCAATACTTACTTATTCTCTGATAAAATGATTGTGCTACAAACGGTAAAATGATGGAATGTAGTGATAGTGTGTTTTACCTTTAAAATACAGTAAAAAATCCGTAACCGGTAACCGCATTTCGAAAACCGATATGATAGTGTTTAAATGACGAACCACAGGCGGTGGTGGAAGATCGGTTTGTGAAAAACACACTCGGTAGACATACGTAGAACTGCTAAGGAATGTTTTACTTTTTGTTTCACGCAATGAAAGTAAATATTAACTTACCTTTCCTGTTACAAAACGGAAACACAGAGAAGCAAAGATTTTATTTTTACGCTTAACATTTCTCCCGCTTTCGATATTTACAATTCTCAACAAAAGGCTATCAGAATTTTCGTGTGCACTATTATATACAAGGTCCGTGATCGCCGTGTGTCACAAGATGCCCAGTAGACATGTTACTCTTTTCCGCGCTGTTTATTTCTTTTTAGCGTCTTATTGTTTATATCACTGCCGGACACTGCAAGTCGCCTAGTGCCATCTGTCGACCAACGGCTGCACTGCGTCCTCCGAAACTCCTTTCGCAGTCAACGTCTTCAGCCACGCGAGGCGCCAATAGAAGGTGTCTTTCCGTATCGCTGGTTCGGCGCGAATCACGCATTTTCGTGAAATGAAAAAAAAAAAAATAGAAATCTGTTTTCGTGTGCGTGGAGAGAAGGCTGCGGTCTTTTAGCATGAAAGGAGGTAACACGAAATATGAAATAACTGTGAGCGAACAAGACTGCCACGTCACAGAGACAGGCGGCTGCGATTTCAAATCCGTCAGCACACAGCGCCAGAGAGTATCGCATAACGCAGTCTGGCGGTGTGGAATAAACTTTGGATTGCCTTCGTACGACCGTAGCGATGGCCAGCGCTTTCAAATAAATTTGTATTACAGATATGAGATAAGTTGATTTTTTTGTACTGCCTTTGTAGAGAATGGAAATAAATAGATTCCTTTTTTCGTCACAACTTTCAACACTACACAGAACGTTTTTTCTCGTCCGAGGTAAACTCTGAACTGAATATCGGGTTCGAGGCTACTCGCTAAGAACTGTTACTTCCATCAGTTTAAAATAATAGTCTACGTTGCATTAATTTTCATTTAGCTCTTCGGAATGCAGATAACCATTCATGGCATGGAGTAACAAGAGGCATCAGTCATTAGAATAAACGTTGGAAGAAACGTTATGTGACTGGAAAAGGAGCTAAGTTCACAATCGGCGGCAGACTGCAAAGAAAGCGGTCGTGAAACACGGACTGGGAGCGACTGTCATTTGGCAAACCTTGAAACGGAAAGTCTAAAATACATAAACTGGATATAAAGGCCGTGCACGTTCTGTAATAATCTGTGGACGGCGAAACAGCTCACTCTGGACAGATTACAATGGCGTAACTGATCAGTGACTACTGGGCGCGCACGTTGCAATCGGCAGTATATGCGGGGATGAGCTATGGGCGGAGTTTCGGACATACGTTCGCCGCTTCAAGTAGGGAGAGATTCCGACGCGTATCTTAAACAGAGATAAGGATTGACGTCTGTCTTTTTCGTAGAAAATTAAGTTCTGCGTGTAAATTACAAAGACATGTTATGCACCTAATACTTCTAGAGATGTACCTGGTAAAAAGGTCCAAGTTTCGAAGGTACGCGTGATTTGCTTGACGCTAACTGAGCGTAGAAAGAGGAAATGGGGTAACTAGCAAATAAGCTATTGATAAAAATTGAATGTAAAATTGTTAATAGTAATGCCCCTCGTAGGGGAGTATTATACAACACGTTTCATTTGTTTATACCGATCACAAAAAAAAACTTACTAACGTTTCAGGTATGAGCAAATAGTGAATTGATCAAATGTAGCGAAACACGTCGTGGGTGGTCAACCGAGACAGGGGTGCCGTGTGACGTCACACCTCAGTGTGGGCTGCTGTGCGGTTGCTACGGCTGTAGACGCGCCTCAGCCGCTGTGGTCACGGCCAAGGCTTCATGAACCACTCGGCTGCAACGGTAGCTCTGTGTTGCCACTATTCTACAGCCAAATCTCGGCACTGACTGGTTGTTTGTTGTTGTTGCCACCAAAATTGCAGCAATTATTCACAGTGTGCAGTATGTAATTCGGTTGGCCCTCTTTCTAAATATTGAGTTCATAAAGTTACAGATGAATTCCATATAGAAGTAATCACATAATCATTCCTATGCCGCAACAGAAAATGCTCTGACTGTAGAAATTGTATCCTGGATGATTGCATGCTAAACGCAAAACTGCTATTTTGCTCGTTCTTTACCTAAGAAAGATGCGATAGTAGTAATACAAACAGACAACTTCGACATGAGTTACGGCCTCAGTTAAGTGCAGTTCATAAGAAGTAGTCAGAATCAGTTGTCTGTAAAATGAGAAGTGGCAAGGACGAAAACTTTAATCAGTTTGTCCATCGAGGGTATATTGCAGATTCCTGTGATAGCTCTCAGTTCCACTGCGTAGTTTATTGTTTAAAATTGTCATAGCATTAAACCACCAGGAACGTTGAGTTTGACTGCTAGTTGCCGCTTTCGTTACTTCTTTCCATTTTCATTTATATCGTAGAATCCCTTATACTTGGAGGAAATTTGAATTTAACTGCCATCATTCCGTGGCGGCAACAGCAACAATCGACCGCTGATGCAGCGATAAAGCTCTGTGGGTCGCACAGTACGGGAAATGGTCCCAGAAACGAGACGAGACATATTCATTGCTGCTTTCTGCAATTGCGATTAATATCGAAAGTAGCACACGTTTAATACAATAGCTTTACAAGAATGTGATGCATGTATCGTAATCAAAGTCTTAACTGTATTGTTCGCCGAAACTTTCAAAATTGACCATTCTACGTGAATCTATTGTGAAGCGAATCAAAATTATATACACCTCTTAACCGAGCCAGTCAATTTACTTCCTCGCATCGTCAGTCAGGATGACCGTGTGTAAATAGTGTCTTTGCATTAAGCATTTAGAAGATGTTCACTACAACAACAACTTGCAATGTCATTTTACTTAGGAAATTTATACTATCTCAGCAAACAAGAAGTGAATGATGTCGATGTGTGTAGGTTCCCTAGCCCCATGAACTGAGTAGCTGTGACGTAAAGTCTTTATGTTATCTCGTTATATGCATACGACAGACTAACGAATCTGCCCCTTGGATGGGACAGTGTACTGATACGAATTGTTAAGCTCTGTCTGTGGAAACAAATAATCGCTTTTAGTTTCTCCTGACCAGAGACTACTTTCATTCTACTTACTAACAATGACAACAATATCGGAAGGTGGTAAATGTTTCCCATTTTCCTTAATGTAGGTGAGCGACAAGAATAAAATACTTGCTGTAAGTTACACGATGGCGATATCGAGACATCAGTATGAACCATGCAACAGAATTCTTTGCGGAGGTTTCAAACACATGGTGGCATTACACTAGGCCCTGAATCACAGCTATCGAACTGATTCGGTCAATTTAAGAGTTTCACATGTGTGTCTGTGCACGATTTTCGCTGCATGCTTACTAAGATTGCAAGGGGGGACGGGAATGGTTACCTCATCCAAACCAAGCGACAGAGGTAGATACGTATGTGACACTTATCCATAGCTTTCATACTGACTGCATGCGATGAAAGAGTTGAATTTATGAAATGTGATACATTATGAATCCATAAAGAGCATAGGGAGCTCCCTAAAAGCAAGTACCTTGAAAGACTTTATGTATGAGCCAAACATTGATATTATTCTAGTTACAGAAGTAAAGGATACTGCACTACACGATGTATTGGGATAAAGCGCTGTAATTAATGCTGGAACTGGAGATGAATTAGAGACCGTGATACTCGCGAAAGAGGGCATAATAGTGGATCACGTTGAAAACTCATATGTAATACAGTTGTAGCTTGTACTGTTTACAACACCTGGCTATTTAATATATATGTTCCACCTGATAGCAGTAAACGACGTAAACGAGCAGAGTTCCTTTAATTACAAAATAGTCCCTCTCTTCAGATTTAAGTAAGGTAATATCATTTTGGCAGAAGATATGAAAGGCGTTCTACGTCCAAGAGGTCAATCTCCTAATCGGAACTCTTCTATTGAATTATAAAACGTAAGACAAGAGTACCATTAAATTAACACGTAGAGCATAAAACAGCGACATGGCTGGGTTTACATTAATTATTAACTGCTTGGAAGGTCGCTCGTACAGGCTACACCTGTGGAACAGAGACCAACGTGCTGCACACAGAAGTGTGGCGCAGCAGCTGCACTGAGCACGCTGCACTCGCGTGCACAGCTGATGTGGAGCGACAGGGCGCCCACCACACCAGAAGTCATGACGGAACCTCAACCCTGCACACCTACTGCCAGATGCCGAATGCTGCGACCGTTCCCGCAAAAATATGCAGGAATGGGAAGGTAACTTCACATCCTATATTTCTTTCCTCAGTTTGTGGACAATATGCACGAAAGTAAACTGTCTCCAGAAGGTGTGCTGCCTTTGGGATATGTGCTGTCCTTTGGAGGAGAGCTGTATTTAGGAAATGTGCTGTCTTTGCAAGGTGTCCTGCATTTGCAATGTGTGCAGCCTCCACAAGGTGTGCTGCCTTTGCAAGGCAGTTGTTCTTTGCAAGGTGTTCTCCTTTGCAAGATTTTCTGCCATTGCATTCTGTCCTGTCTTCGCAAGGTGTGCTACTTTCGTGAGGTGTGCTGCCTTTGCAAGCTGTTCTGCCTTGACACAGTGTGTAGCCTTCGCAAGGTGTGCAGCCTACGCTAGGTTTTCTGCCTCTACTATCAGAAGATGTGCTACCTTCACAAGATGTGCTGGCTTCTCAAGGAGTGCTGCTTCACAAGAAATGCTGCATTAGCTAGGTGTGTTGCCTTCACAATATGTGCTGCCTTTGCAAGGTTACCTTGCGGAAGCTGCATATCCGGTGAAGGCAGTCAACCTTTCGAAAGTAGCAAACCTTGCGAAGGTAGCACAGCATGCAAAGGAAGAAGACCATGTGAAGGAATAAGACACTGCAAAGGCAGTACATATTGTGAAGGAGGGCCAACTTGTGAAGGCAGAACACCTTGTGAAGCCAGTACACTGTATAAATGCAGCATACAGTATGAAGGCAGCACACATTGTGAAGAAGCCGGCCGCGGTGGCCGACAGGTTCTAGGCGCTTCAGTCAGGACCTGCGCAACTCCTATGGTCGCTGGTTCGAATCCTGCCTCGGGCACGGATGTGTGTGATGTCCTTAGGTTGGTTAGGTTTCAGTAGTTCGAAGTTCTAGGTGACTGATGACCTCAGATAATAAGTCCCATAGTGCTCAGAGCAATTTGAACCACATTGCGAAGACAGAATCACTTGTGAAGGCTGCAAACATTGCAAAGGCAGCACACATTGTGAACGTAGCACACTTTGCTAAGGCAGCATACCTTGTGAAAGCTGCACAGATTGCGAATGCTGCACACCTTGAAATCACTGCAAGCACGGCTTGCGAGGACAGCACAGCTTGCGAGGACAGCACGGCTTGCGACGACAGCACGGCTTTCGAGTACAGCACGGCTTGCGACGACAGCACGGCTTTCGAGTACAGCACGGCTTGCGAGGACAGCACAGCTTGCGAGGACAGCACCGCTTGCAAGGACAGCACGGCTTGCGAGGACAGCACGGCTTGTGAGGACAGCACAGCTTGCGAGGACAGCACAGCTTGCGAGGACAGCACAGCTTGCGAGGACGGCACAGCTTGCGAGGACGGCACAGCTCGCGGGGACAGCAGAGCTTGCGGGGACAGCACAACTTGTGGAGACAGCACAGCTTGCGCGGACAGCACAGCTTGCGGGGACAGCACAGCTTGCGGGGACAGCACAGCTTGCGGGGACAGCACAGCTTGCGAGGACAGAACAGCTTGCGAGGGCAGCACAGCTTGCGAGGACAGCACAGCTTGCGAGGACAGAACAGCTTGCGAGGACAGCACAGCTTGCGAGGACAGCTCAACTTGAGAGGACAGCTCAACTTGAGATGACAGTTCAACTTGAGAGGAGAGCACAACTTGAGACGACTGCTCAACTTGAGAGGACAGCAAAGCTTGCGAGGACAGCATGGCTTGCGAGGACAGCACGGCTTGCAAGGACAGCACAGCTTGCGAAGACAGCACAGCTTGCGAGGACAGCACAGCTTGCGAGGACAGCACAGCTTGTGAGGACAGAACAGCTTGCGAGGACAGCTCAACTTGAGAGGACAGATCAACTAGAGAGGACAGCTCAATTTGAGAGGACAGCTCAACTTGAGAGGACAGCTCAACTTGCAAGGACAGCTCAACTTGCGAGGACAGCACAGCCTGCAAGGACAGCACAGCTTGCGAGGACAGCACGGCTTGTGAGGACAGCACGGCTTGCGAGGACAGCACAGCTTGCGAGGACAGCACGGCTTGTGAGGACAGCACGGCTTGCGAGGAGAGCACAGCTTGCGAGGACCGCACATCTTTCGAGGACAGCACAGCTTGCGAGGACAGCACAGCTTGCGAGGACAGCCAAGTTTGCGAGGACAGCACAGCTTGCGAGGACAGCTCAACTTGAGAGGACACCTCACCTTGAGAGGACAGCTCAGCTAGAGAGGACAGCGCAACTTAAGAGGACAGCTCTACTTGAGAGGACAGCTCAACTTGAAAGGACAGCTCAACTTGAGAGGACAGCTCAACTTGAGATGACAGCCAACTTGAGAGGACAGCAAAGCTTGCGAGGACAGCACGGCTTGTGAGGACAGCACAGCTTGCGAAGACAGCACGGTTTGCGAAGACAGCACGGCTGGAGAGGACAGCACAGGTTGCGAGGACAGCACAGCTTGCGAGGACAGCACAGCTTGCGAGGACAGCACAGGTTGCGAGGACAGCACAGCTTGCGAGGACAACACAGCTTGCGAGGACAGCACAGCTTGCGAGGACAGCTCAACTTGAGAGGACAGCTCAACTTGCGAGGACAGTTCAACTTGAGAGGAGAGCACAACTTGAGAGGACTGCTCAACTTGAGAGGACAGCAAAGCCTACGAGGCTAGCACGGCTTGCGAGGACAGCACGGCTTGCAAGGACAGCACGACTTGTGAGGACAGCACAGCTTGTGAGGACCGCACAGCTTCCGAGGACAGCACAGCTTGCGAGGACAGAACAGCTTGTGAGGACAGCTCAACTTGAGAGGACAGCTCAACTTGAGAGGACAGTTCAACTTGAGAGAACAGCTCAACTTGAGAGGACAGCTCAGCTAGAGAGGACAGTGCAACTTGAGAGGACAGCTCTACTTGAGTGGACAGCTCAACTTGAGAGGACAGCTCAACTTGAGAGGACAGCTCAACTTGAGTGGACAGCAAAGCTTGCGAGGACAGCACGGCTTGCGAGGACAGCACAGCTTGCGAGAACAGCACGGCTTACGAGGACAGCACGGCTGGCGAGGACAGCACAGGTTGCGAGGACAGCACAGCTTCCGAGGACAGCACAGCTTGCGAGGACAGCACGGCTTGCGAGGACAGCACAGCTTGCGAGGATAGCACAGCTTGCGAGGACTGCACAGCTTGCGAGGACAGCACAGCTTGCGAGGACAGCACAGCTTGCGAGGACAGCACAGCTTGCGAGGACAGCACAGCTTGCGAGGACAGCACAGCTTGCGAGGACAGCACAGCTTGCGAGGACAGCACAGCTTGCGAGGACAGCACAGCTAGCGAGGACAGCACAGCTTGCGAGGACAGCACAGCTTGCGAGGACGGCACAATTTGCAAGGACAACACAGCTTGCGAGGACAGCACACCTTACAAGGACAACACAGCTTGCGAGGAGGGCACACCTTGCGAGGACAGCAAAGCTTGTGAGGACAGCACAGCTTGCGGGGACAGCACAGTTTGTGGAGACAGCACAGCTTGTGGGGACAGCACAGCTTGGGATGACAGCACAACTTGGGAGGACAGCAAAGCTTGCGAGGACAGCACAGCTTGCGAGGACACCACAGCTTGCGAGGACAGCACAGCTTGCGAGGACAGCACAGCTTGCGAGGACAGCACAGCTTGCGAGGACAGCACAGCTTGCGAGGACGGCTCAACTTGAGAGGACAGCTCACCTTGAGATGACCGCTCAACTTGAGAGGAGAGCTAGACTTGAGAGGAAAGCTCAACTTGAGAGGAGAGCTCAATTTGAGAGGACAGCTCAACTTGAGAGGACAGCTCAACTAGAGAGGACAGCTCAACTAGAGAGGACAGCTCAACTAGAGAGGACAGCTCAACTAAAGAGGACAGTTCAACTAGAGAGGACAGATCAACTAGAGAGGACAGCTCAACTTGAGAGGACAGCTCAACTTAAGAGGACAGCTCAACTTGAGAGGACAGCTCAACTTGAGACGACAGCACAACTTTCGAGGACAGCACAGCTTGGGAGGACAGCACAGCTTGCGAGGACCGCTAAAATTGCGAGGACAGCACGGCTTGCGAGGACAGCATGGCTTGCAAGAACAGCACAGCTTGCGAGGACAGCACGGCTTGCGAGGACAGCACGGTTTGCGAGGACAGCACGGCTTGCCAGGACAGCAGGCTTGCGAGGACAGCACGCCTTGCGAGGACACCACGGGTGCGAGGACAGCATGGCTTGCGAGGACAGCACAGGTTGCGAGGACAGCACGGGTTGCGAGGACAGCACAGCATCCGAGGACAGGACAGCTTCCGAGGACAGCACAGCTTCCGAGGACAACACAGCTTCCGAGGACAGCTCAGCTTGCGAGGACAGCACAGCTTGCGAGGACAGCACAGCTAGCGAAGACAGCACAGCTTGCGAGGACTGCACAGCTTGCGAGAACAGCACAGCTTGCGAGGACAGCACAGCTTGCGAGGACAGCACAGCTTGCGAGGACAGCACAGCTTGCGAGGACAGCACAGCTTGCGAGGACAGCACAGCTTGCGAGGACAGCACAGCTTGCGAGGACAGCACAGCTTGCGAGGACAGCACAGCTTGCGAGGACAGCACAGCTTGCGAGGACAGCACAGCTTGCGAGGACAGCACAGCTAGCGAGGACAGCACAGCTTCCGAGGACAGCAAGGCTTGCGAGGACAGCACGGCCTGCGAGGACAGCACGGCTTGCAAGGACAGCACAGCTTGCAAGGACAGCACAGCTTGCGAGGACAGCACAGCTTGCGAGGACAGAACAGCTTGCGAGGACAGCACAACTTGCGAGGACAGCACAGCTTGCGAGGACAGCACAGCTTGCGAGGACAGCTCAACTTGAGAGGACAGTTCAACTTGAGAGGACAGCTCAACTTGAGAGTACACCTCAACTTGAGAGGAGAGCTCAACTTGAGAGGAGAGCTCAACATTAGAGGAGATTTCAACTTGAGAGGACAGCTCAACTTGAGAGGACAGCTCAACTTGAGAGGACAGCTCAACTTGAGAGGACAGCTCAACTTGACAGAACAGCTCAACTTGAGAGGACAGCTCAACTTGAGAGGACAGTTCAACTTTAGAGGACAGCTCAATTTTAGAGGACAGCACAACTCGAGATGACAGCACAACTTGAGATGACAGCACAACTTGGGTGGACGGCACAGCTTGCGAGGACAGCAAAGCTTGCGAGGACAGCACGGCTTGCAAGGACAGAATGGCTTGCGAGGACAGCACGGCTTGCGGGGACAGCACGGCCTGCGGGGACAGCACGGCTTGCGAGGACAGCACAGCTTCCGAGGTCAGGACAGCTTGCGAGTACAGCACAGCTTGCGAGGACAACGCGGCTTGCGAGGACAGCACGGGTTGCGAGGACAGCACAGGTTGCGAGGACAGAACGGGTTGCGAGGACAGCACAGCTTCCGAGGACAGGACAGCTTGCGAGGACAGCACAGCTTGCGAGGACAGCACAGCTTGCGAGGACAGCACAGCTTGCGAGGACAGTACAGCTTGCGAGGACAGCACAGCTTGCAAGGACAGCACAGCTTGCGAGGACAGCACAGCTAGCGAGGACAGCACAGCTTGCGAGGACAGCAAGGCTTGCGAGGACAGCACGGCTTGCGAGGACAGCACGGCTTGCGAGGACAGCACAGCTTGCGAGGACAGCTCACCTTGAGGGGACAGCTCAACTTGCGAGGACAGTTCAACTTGAGAGGAGAGCACAACTTGAGAGGACTGCTCAACTTTCGAGGACAGCAAAGCCTACGAGGCTAGCATGGCTTGCGAGGACAGCACGGCTTGCAAGGACAGCACGGCATGCGAGGACAGCACAGCTTGCGAGGACCGCACAGCTTGCGAGGACAGCACAGCTTGCGAGGACAGAACAGCTTCCGAGGACAGCTCAACTTGAGAGGACTGCTCAACTTGAGAGGACAGCTCAGCTAGAGAGGACAGCGCAACTTGAGAGGACAGCTCTACTTGAGAGGACAGCTCAACTTGAGAGGACAGCTCAACTTGAGAGGACAGCTCAACTTGAGTGGACAGCAAAGCTTGCGAGGACAGCACGGCTTGCGAGGACAGCACGGTTTGCGAGGACAGCACGGCTTGCGAGGACAGCATGGCTGGCGAGGACAGCACCGGTTGCGAGGACAGCACAGCTTCCGAGGACAGCACAGCTTGTGAGGACAGCACGGCTTGCGAGGACAGCACAGCTTGCGAGGATAGCACAGCTTGCGAGGACAGCACAGCTTGCAAGGCCAGCACAGCTTGCGAGGACAGCACAGCTTGCGAGGACAGCACAGCTTGCGAGGACAGCACAGCTTGCGAGGACAGCACAGCTTGCGAGGACACCACAGATTGCGAGGACGGCACGGCTTGCGAGGACAGAACCGCTTGTGAGGACAGCACAGCTTGCGAGGACAGCACAGCTTGCGAGGACAGCACAGCTTGCGAGGACAGCACAGCTTGCGAGGACAGCACAGCTTGCGAGGACGGCACAATTTGCAAGGACAACACAGCTTGCGAGGACAGCACAGCTTTCAAGGACAACACAGCTTGCGAGGAGAGCACACCTTGCGAGGACAGCAAAGCTTGCGAGGACAGCACAGCTTGCGGGGACAGCACAGTTTGTGGAGACAGCACAGCTTGTGGGGACAGCACAGCTTGGGACGACAGCGCAGCTTGGGAGGACAGCACAGCTTGCGAGGACGGCTCAACTTGAGAGGACAGCTCACCTTGAGATGCCGCTAAACTTGAGAGGAGAGCTCAACTTGAGAGGAGAGCTCAACTTGAGAGGAGAGCTCAATTTGAGAGGAAAGCTCAACTTGAGAGGACAGCTCAACTAGAGAGGACAGCTCAACTAGAGATGACAGCTCAACTAGAGAGGACAGCTCAACTAAAGAGGACAGTTCAACTAGAGAGGACAGATCACCTAGAGAGGACAGCTCAACTTGAGAGGACAGCTCAACTTAAGAGGACAGCTCAACTTGAGAGGACAACTCAACTAGAGACGACAGCACAACTTTCGAGGACAGCACAGCTTGGGAGGGCAGCACAGCTTGCGAGGACCGCTAAAATTGCGAGGACAGCATGGCTTGCGAGGACCGCACGGCTTGCAAGGGCAGCACAGCTTGCGAGGACAGCACGGCTTGCGAGGACAGCACGGTTTGCGAGGACAGCACGGCTTACCAGGAAAACATGGCTTGCGAGGACAGCACGCCTTGCGAGGACAGCACGGGTTGCGAGGACAGCACAGGTTGCGAGGACAGCACAGGTTGCGAGGACAGCACGTGTTGAGAGGACAGCACAGCTTCCGAGGACAACACAGCTTCCGAGGACAGCACAACTTGCGAGGACAGCACAGCTTGCGAGGACAGCACAGCTTGCGAGGACAGCTCAACTTGAGAGGACAGTTCAACTTGAGAGGACAGCTCAACTTGAGAGTACACCTCAACTTGAGAGGAGAGCTCAACTTGAGAGGAGAGCTCAACATTAGAGGAGATTTCAACTTGAGAGGACAGCTCAACTTGAGAGGACAGCTCAACTTGAGAGGACAGCTCAACTTGAGAGGACAGCTCAACTTGACAGAACAGCTCAACTTGAGAGGACAGCTCAACTTGAGAGGACAGTTCAACTTTAGAGGACAGCTCAATTTTAGAGGACAGCACAACTCGAGATGACAGCACAACTTGAGATGACAGCACAACTTGGGTGGACAGCACAGCTTGCGAGGACAGCAAAGCTTGCGAGGACAGCACGGCTTGCAAGGACAGAATGGCTTGCGAGGACAGCACGGCTTGCGGGGACAGCACGGCCTGCGGGGACAGCACGGCTTGCGAGGACAGCACAGCTTCCGAGGTCAGGACAGCTTGCGAGTACAGCACAGCTTGCGAGGACAACACGGCTTGCGAGGACAGCACGGGTTGCGAGGACAGCACAGGTTGCGAGGACAGAACGGGTTGCGAGGACAGCACAGCTTCCGAGGACAGGACAGCTTGCGAGGACAGCACAGCTTGCGAGGACAGCACAGCTTGCGAGGACAGCACAGCTTGCGAGGACAGTACAGCTTGCGAGGACAGCACAGCTTGCGAGGACAGCACAGCTTGCGAGGACAGCACAGCTAGCGAGGACAGCACAGCTTGCGAGGACAGCAAGGCTTGCGAGGACAGCACGGCTTGCGAGGACAGCACGGCTTGCGAGGACAGCACAGCTTGCGAGGACAGCTCACCTTGAGGGGACAGCTCAACTTGCGATTACAGTTCAACTTGAGAGGAGAGCACAACTTGAGAGGACTGCTCAACTTTCGAGGACAGCAAAGCCTACGAGGCTAGCATGGCTTGCGAGGACAGCACGGCTTGCAAGGACAGCACGGCATGCGAGGACAGCACAGCTTGCGAGGACCGCACAGCTTGCGAGGACAGCACAGCTTGCGAGGACAGAACAGCTTCCGAGGACAGCTCAACTTGAGAGGACTGCTCAACTTGAGAGGACAGCTCAGCTAGAGAGGACAGCGCAACTTGAGAGGACAGCTCTACTTGAGAGGACAGCTCAACTTGAGAGGACAGCTCAACCTGAGAGGACAGCTCAACTTGAGTGGACAGCAAAGCTTGCGAGGACAGCACGGCTTGCGAGGACAGCACGGTTTGCGAGGACAGCATGGCTTGCGAGGACAGCATGGCTGGCGAGGACAGCACCGGTTGCGAGGACAGCACAGCTTCCGAGGACAGCACAGCTTGTGAGGACAGCACGGCTTGCGAGGACAGCACAGCTTGCGAGGATAGCACAGCTTGCGAGGACAGCACAGCTTGCAAGGCCAGCACAGCTTGCGAGGACAGCACAGCTTGCGAGGACAGCACAGCTTGCGAGGACAGCACAGCTTGCGAGGACAGCACAGCTTGCGAGGACACCACAGATTGCGAGGACGGCACGGCTTGCGAGGACAGAACCGCTTGTGAGGACAGCACAGCTTGCGAGGACAGCACAGCTTGCGAGGACAGCACAGCTTGCGAGGACAGCACAGCTTGCGAGGACAGCACAGCTTGCGAGGACGGCACAATTTGCAAGGACAACACAGCTTGCGAGGACAGCACAGCTTTCAAGGACAACACAGCTTGCGAGGAGAGCACACCTTGCGAGGACAGCAAAGCTTGCGAGGACAGCACAGCTTGCGGGGACAGCACAGTTTGTGGAGACAGCACAGCTTGTGGGGACAGCACAGCTTGGGACGACAGCGCAGCTTGGGAGGACAACACAGCTTGCGAGGACGGCTCAACTTGAGAGGACAGCTCACCTTGAGATGCCGCTAAACTTGAGAGGAGAGCTCAACTTGAGAGGAGAGCTCAACTTGAGAGGAGAGCTCAATTTGAGACGAAAGCTCAACTTGAGAGGACAGCTCAACTAGAGAGGACAGCTCAACTAGAGATGACAGCTCAGCTAGAGAGGACAGCTCAACTAAAGAGGACAGTTCAACTAGAGAGGACAGATCACCTAGAGAGGACAGCTCAACTTGAGAGGACAGCTCAACTTAAGAGGACAGCTCAACTTGAGAGGACAACTCAACTAGAGACGACAGCACAACTTTCGAGGACAGCACAGCTCGGGAGGGCAGCACAGCTTGCGAGGACCGCTAAAATTGCGAGGACAGCATGGCTTGCGAGGACCGCACGGCTTGCAAGGGCAGCACAGCTTGCGAGGACAGCACGGCTTGCGAGGACAGCACGGTTTGCGAGGACAGCACGGCTTACCAGGAAAACATGGCTTGCGAGGACAGCACGCCTTGCGAGGACAGCACGGGTTGCGAGGACAGCACAGGTTGCGAGGACAGCACAGGTTGCGAGGACAGCACGTGTTGAGAGGACAGCACAGCTTCCGAGGACAACACAGCTTCCGAGGACAGCACAGCTTGTGAGGACAGCACAGCTTGCGAGGACAGCACAGCTAGCGAAGACAGCACAGCTTGCGAGGACTGCACAGCTTGCGAGGACAGCACAGCTTGCGAGGACAGCACAGCTTGCGAGGACAGCACAGCTTGCGAGGACAGCACAGCTTGCGAGGACAGCACAGCTTGCGAGGACAGCACAGCTTGCGAGGACAGCACAGCTTGCAAGGACAGCACAGCTTGCGAGGACAGCACAGCTTGCGAGGACAGCACAGCTAGCGAGGACAGCACAGCTTGCGAGGACAGCAAGGCTTTCGAGGACAGCACGGCCTGCGAGGACAGCACGGCCTGCGAGGACAGCACGGCTTGCAGGGACAGCACAGCTTGCGAGGACAGCACAGCTTGCGAGGACAGCACAGCTAGCGAGGACAGCACAGCTTGCGAGGACAGCAAGGATTGCGAAGACAACATGGCCTGCGAGGACAGCACGGCTTGCAGGGACAGCACAGCTTGCGAGGACAGCACAGCTTGCGAGGACAGCAATGCTTGCGAGGACAGCACAGCTTGCGAGGACAGCACAACTTGCGAGGACAGCACAGCTTGCGAGGACAGCACAGCTTGCGAGGACAGCACAGCTAGGGAGGACAGCACAGCTTGCGAGGACAGCAAGGCTTGCGAGGACAGCACGGCCTGCGAGGACAGCACGGCTTGCAAGGACAGCACAGCTTGCAAGGACAGCAAGGATTGCGAAGACAACATGGCCTGCGAGGACAGCACGGCTTGCAGGGACAGCACAGCTTGCGAGGACAGCACAGCTTGCGAGGATAGCACAACTTGCGAGGACAGCACAACTTGCGAGGACAGCACAGCTTGCGAGGACAGCACAGCTGGCGAGGACAGCACAGCTTGCGAGGACGGCTCAACTTGAGAGGACAGCTCACCTTGAGATGACCGCTCAACTTGAGAGGAGAGCTCAACTTGAGAGGAGAGCTCAACTTGAGAGGAGAGCTCAATTTGAGAGGAAAGCTCAACTTGAGAGGTCAGCTCAACAAGAGAGGACAGCTCAACTAGAGAGAACAGCTCAACTTAAGAGGACAGCTAAACTTGAGAGGACTGCTCAACCTGAGACGACAGCACAACTTTTGAGCACAGCACCGCTTGGGAGGACAGCACAGCTTGCGAGGACCGCTAAAATTGCGAGGACAGCATGGCTTGCGAGGACAGCACGGCTTGCAAGAACAGCACAGCTTGCGAGGACAGCACGGCTTGCGAAGACAGCATGGCTTGCGAGGACAGCACGGCTTGCCAGGACAGCATGGCTTGCGAGGACAGCACGCCTTGCGAGGACAGCACGGGTTGCGAGGACAGCATGGCTTGCGAAGACAGCACAGTTTGTGAGGACACCACGGGTTGCGAGGACAGCACAGCTTCCGAGGACAGGACAGCTTCCGAGGACAGCACAGCTTCTGAGGACAACACAGCTTCCGAGGACAGCACAGCTTGCGAGGACAGCACAGCTTGCGAGAACAGCACAGCTAGCGAAGACAGCACAGCTTGCGAGGACTGCACAGCTTGCAAGGACAGCACAGCTTCGAGGACAGCACAGCTTGCGAGGACAGCACAGCTTGTGAGGACAGCACAGCTTGCGAGGACACCACAGCTTGCGAGGACAGCACAACTTGTGAGGACAGCACAGCTTGCGAGGACAGCACAGCTTGCGAGGACAGCACAGCTTGCGAGGACGGCTCAACTTGAGAGGACAGCTCACCTTGAGATGCCGCTAAACTTGAGAGGAGAGCTCAACTTGAGAGGAGAGCTCAACTTGAGAGGAGAGCTCAATTTGAGAGGAAAGTTCAACTTGAGAGGACAGCTCAACTAGAGAGGACAGCTCAACTAGAGATGACAGCTCAACTAGAGAGGACAGCTCAACTAAAGAGCACAGTTCAACTAGAGAGGACAGATCACCTAGAGAGGACAGCTCAACTTGAGAGGACAGCTCAACTTAAGAGGACAGCTCAACTTGAGAGGACAACTCAACTAGAGACGACAGCACAACTTTCGAGGACAGCACAGCTTGGGAGGGCAGCACAGCTTGCGAGGACCGCTAAAATTGCGAGGACAGCATGGCTTGCGAGGACAGCACGGCTTGCAAGAGCAGCACAGCTTGCGAGGACAGCACGGCTTGCGAGGACAGCACGGTTTGCGAGGACAGCACGGCTTGCCAGGAAAACACGGCTTGCGAGGACATCACGCCTTGCGAGGACAGCACGGGTTGCGAGGACAGCACAGGTTGCGAGGACAGCACAGGTTGCGAGGACAGCACGTGTTGAGAGGACAGCACAGCTTCCGAGGACAACACAGCTTCCGAGGACAGCACAGCTTGTGAGGACAGCACAGCTTGCGAGGACAGCACAGCTAGCGAAGACAGCACAGCTTGCGAGGACTGCACAGCTTGCGAGGACAGCACAGCTTGCGAGGACAGCACAGCTTGCGAGGACAGCACAGCTTGCGAGGACAGCACAGCTTGCGAGGACAGCACAGCTTGCGAGGACAGCACAGCTTGCGAGGACAGCACAGCTTGCAAGGACAGCACAGCTTGCGAGGACAGCACAGCTTGCGAGGACAGCACAGCTAGCGAGGACAGCACAGCTTGCGAGGACAGCAAGGCTTTCGAGGGCAGCACGGCCTGCGAGGACAGCACGGCCTGCGAGGACAGCACGGCTTGCAGGGACAGCACAGCTTGCGAGGACAGCACAGCTTGCGAGGACAGCACAGCTAGCGAGGACAGCACAGCTTGCGAGGACAGCAAGGATTGCGAAGACAACATGGCCTGCGAGGACAGCACGGCTTGCAGGGACAGCACAGCTTGCGAGGACAGCATAGCTTGCGAGGACAGCACAGCTTGCGAGGACAGCACAGTTTGCGAGGACAGCACAACTTGCGAGGACAGCACAGCTTGCGAGGACAGCACAGCTTGCGAGGACAGCACAGCTAGGGAGGACAGCACAGCTTGCGAGGACAGCAAGGCTTGCGAGGACAGCACGGCCTGCGAGGACAGCACGTTTTGCAAGGACAGCACAGCTTGCGAGGACAGCAAGGATTGCGAAGACAACATGGCCTGCGAGGACAGCACGGCTTGCAGGGACAGCACAGCTTGCGAGGACAGCACAGCTTGCGAGGACAGCACAACTTGCGAGGACAGCACAACTTGCGAGGACAGCACAGCTTGCGAGGACAGCACAGCTGGCGAGGACAGCACAGCTTGCGAGGACGGCTCAACTTGAGAGGACAGCTCACCTTGAGATGACCGCTCAACTTGAGAGGAGAGCTCAACTTGAGAGGAGAGCTCAACTTGAGAGGAGAGCTCAATTTGAGAGGAAAGCTCAACTTGAGAGGTCAGCTCAACAAGAGAGGACAGCTCAACTAGAGAGAACAGCTCAACTTAAGAGGACAGCTAAACTTGAGAGGACAGCTCAACTTGAGACGACAGCACAACTTTTGAGGACAGCACAGCTTGGGAGGACAGCACAGCTTGCGAGGACCGCTAAAATTGCGAGGACAGCATGGCTTGCGAGGACAGCACGGCTTGCAAGAACAGCACAGCTTGCGAGGACAGCACAGCTTGCGAGGACAGCACAGCTTGTGAGGACAGCACAGCTTGCGAGGACAGCGCAGCTTGCGAGGACAGCACAGCTTGCGAGGACAGCACAGCTTGCGAGGACAGCACAGCTTGCGAGGACAGCACAGCTAGCGAGGACAGCACAGCTTGCGAGGACAGCAAGGCTTGTGAGGACAGCACGGCCTGCGAGGACAGCATGGCCTGCGAGGACAGCACGGCTTGCAGGGACAGCACAGCTTGCGAGGACAGCACAGCTTGTGAGACAGCACAGCTTGTGAGGACAGCACAGATTGCGAGGACAGCACAACTTGCGAGGACAGCACAGCTTGCGAGGCCAGCACAGCTTGCGAGGACAGCACAGCTAGCGAGGACAGCACAGCTTGCGAGGACAGCAAGGCTTGCGAGGACAGCACGGCCTGCGAGGACAGCATGGCTTGCAAGGACAGCACAGCTTGCGAGGACAGCACAGCTTGCGGGGACAGCACAGCTTGCGAGGACAGTACAGCTTGCGAGGACTGCACAACTTGCGAGGACAGCACAGCTTGCGAGGACAGCACAGCTTGCGAGGACAGCTCAACTTGAGAGGACAGCTCAACTTGAGAGGACAGATCAACTTGAGAGTACATCTCAACTTGAGAGGAGAGCTCAACTTGAGAGGAGAGCTCAACATGAGAGGAGAGCTCAACATGAGAGGAGAGCTCAACTTGAGAGGACAGCTCAACTTGAGAGGACAGCTCAACTTGAGAGGAGAGCTCAACTTGAGAGGACAGCTCAACTTGACAGAACATTCAACTTGAGAGGACAGCTCAACTTGAGAGGACAGTTCAACTTGAGAGGACAGCTCAACTTTAGAGGACAGCACAACTCGAGATGACAGCCCAACTTGAGGTGACAGCACAACTTGGGTGAACAGAACAGCTTGTGAGGACAGCAAAGCTTGCGAGGACAGCATGTCTTGCAAGGTCAGAACGGCTTGCGAGGACAGCACGGCTTGCGGGGACATCACGGCTTGCGGGGACAGCACGGCTTGCGAGGACAGCACGGCTTGCGAAGACAGCACAGGTTTCGAGGACAGCACGGGTTGCGAGGACAGCACAGCTTCCGAGGAAAGGACAGCTTCTGAGGACAGCACAGCTTCTGAGGACAACACAGCTTCCGAGGACAGCACAGCTTGCGAGGACAGCACAGCTTGCAAGGACAGCACAGCTAGCGAAGACAGCACAGCTTGCGAGGACTGCACAGCTTGCGAGGACAGCACAGCTTGCGAGGACAGCACAGCTTGCGAGGACAGCACAGCTTGCGAGGACAGCACAGCTTGCGAGGACAGCACAGCTTGCGTGGACAGCACAGCTTGCGAGGACAGCAGAGCTTGCGAGGACAGCACAGCTAGCGAGGACAGCACAGCTTACGAGGACAGCAAGGCTTGCGAGGACAGCACGGCTTGCGAGGACAGCACGGCTTGCGAGGACAGCACAGCTTGCGAGGACAGCTCAACTTGAGAGGACAGCTCAAGTTGTGAGGACAGTTCTACTTGAGAGGAGAGCCCAACTTGAGAGGAGTGCTCAACTTTCGAGGACAGCAAAGCCTACGAGGCTAGCACGGCTTGCGAGGACAGCACGGCTTGCAAGGACAGCACGGCTTGCGAGGACAGCACAGCTTGCAAGGACCGCACAGCTTGCGAGGACAGCACAGCTTGCGAGGACAGAACAGCTTGCGAGGACAGCTCAACTTGAGAGGACAGCTCAACTTGAGAGGACAGTTCAACTTGAGAGAATAGCTGAACTTGAGAGGACAGCTCAGCTAGAGAGGACAGCGCAACTTGATAGGACAGCTCTACTTGAGAGGACAGCTCAACTTGACAGGACAGCTCAACTTGAGAGGACAGTTCAACTTGAGTGGACAGCAAAGTTTGCGAGGACAGCACGGCTTGCGAGGACTGCACGGCTTGCGAGGGCAGCACGGCTTGCGAGGACAGCACAGCTTCCGAGTACAGCACAGCTTGCGAGGACAGCACGGCTTGCGAGGACAGCACAGCTTGCGAGGACAGCACAGCTTGCGAGGACAGCACAGCTTGCGAGGACAGCACGGCTTGCGAGCACAGAACCGCTTGCGAGAACAGCACAGCTTGCGAGGACAGCACAGCTTGCGAGGACAGCACAGCTTGCGAGGACAGCACAGCTTGCGAGGACAGCACAGCTAGCGAGGACAGCACAGCTTGCGAGGACAGCAAGGCTTGCGAGGACAACATGGCCTGCGAGGACAGCACGGCTTGCAGAAACAGCACAGCTTGTGAGGACAGCACAGCTTGCGAGGACAGCACAGCTTGCGAGGACAGCACAACTTGCGAGGACAGCACAGCTTGCGAGGACACCACAGCTTGCGAGGACAGCACAGCTAGCGAGGACAGCACAGCTTGCGAGGACAGCAAGGCTTGCGAGGACAGCACGGCCTGCGAGGACAGCACGGCTTGCAAGGACAGCGCAGCTTGCGAGGACAGCACAGCTTGCGAGGACAGCACAGCTTGTGAGGACAGCACAGCTTGCGAGGACAGCACAACTTGCGAGGACAGCACAGCTTGCGAGGACAGCACAGCTTGCGAGGACAGCTCAACTTGAGAGGACAGCTCAACTTGAGAGGACAGCTCAACTTGAGAGTACACCTCAACTTGAGAGGAGAGCTCAACTTGAGAGGAGAGCTCAACATGAGAGGAGATTTCAACTTGAGAGGACAGCTCAACTTGAGAGGACCGCTCAACTTGAGAGGACAGCTCAACTTGAGAGGACAGCTCAACTTGACAGAACAGCTCAACTTGAGAGGACAGCTCAACTTGAGAGGACAGTTCAACTTGAGAGGACAGCTCAACTTTAGAGGACAGCACAAATCGAGATGACAGCACAACTTGAGATGACAGCACAACTTGGGTGGACAGCACAGCTTGCGAGGACAGCAAAGCTTGCGAGGACAGCACGGCTTGCAAGGACAGAACGGCTTGAGAGGACGGCACGGCTTGCGGGGACAGCACGGCCTGCGGGGACAGCAAGGCTTGCGAGGACAGCACAGCTTCCGAGGACAGCACAGCTCGCGAGGACAGCACAGCTTGCGAGGACAACACGGCTTGCGAGGACAGCACGGCTTGCGAGGACAGCACAGGTTGCGAGGACAGCACGGGTTGCGAGGACAGCACAGCTTCCAAGGACAGGACAGCTTGCGAGGACAGCACAGCTTGCGAGGACAGCACAGCTTGCGAGGACAGCACAGCTTGCGAGGACAGCACAGCTTGCGAGGACAGCACAGCTTGCGAGGACTGCACAGCTTGCGAGGACAGCACATCTTGCGAGGACAGCACAGCTTGCGAGGACAGCACAGCTTGCGAGGACAGCAAGGATTGCGAGGACAGCACGGCTTGCGAGGACAGCACGGCTTGCGAGGACAGCACAGCTTGCGAGGACAGCTCAACTTGAGAGGACAGCTCAACTTGAGAGGATAGTTCAACTTGAGAGAACAGCTGAACTTGAGAGGACAGCTCAGCTAGAGAGGACAGCGCAACTTGATAGGACAGCTCTACTTGAGAGGACAGCTCAACTTGACTGGACAGCTCAACTTGAGAGGACAGTTCAACTTGAGTGGACAGCAAAGTTTGTGAGGACAGCACGGCTTGCAAGGACAGCACGGCTTGCGAGGACAGCACGGCTTGCGACGACAGCACGGCTTGCGAGGACAGCACGGCTTGCGAGTACAGCACGGCTTGCGAGGACAGCACAGCTTGCGAGGACAGCACGGATTGCGAGGACTGCACAGCTTTCGAGGACAGCACAGCTTGCGAGGACAGCACAGCTTGCGAGGACAGCACAGCTTGTGAGGACAGCACAGCTTGCGAGGACAGCACAGCTTGCGAGGACAGTACAGCTTGCGAGGACAGCACAGCTTGGGAGGACAGCACGGCTTGCGAGGAGAGCTGAACTTGAGAGGGCAGCTCAACTTGAGATGGCAGCTCAACTTGAGAGGATAGCTCAACTAGAGAGGACAGCTCAACTTAAGAGGACAGCACAACTTGAGAGGACAGCACAACTTGAGAGGACAGCACAACTTGCAAGGATAGTAGACCTTGTGATTAACCTTCTAGTGCCTTAACCATTGTACATTCAGTAACAGTTTCATTTGGAGCAACCTTTCTGTATACAGTAACACTTGCATGTACAGATATACTGATATGAATAGGAATAATTTCACCTTCAGCAGTTTTCGCTAATAGAACATGAATAGTGTGTGCTGCAACTCTTGCATCTACAGTATCTCAAATGTGCAGAGTAAGTTTTGCGTAAGCAGTCACTCCTCCATGCAAGCTATCTCTTGCATGTTCAGTAACAGATGCTTTTGCAGCTGAGATGTGTGTATTAACCACAGAACTTGAATAGACTGCTTTGCATGCTGTAATGCGGAAAGAAAGAGATGGGGAGGAGAAAAAGTAGTATGTAGGAAGAAGGGTGGGAGGGAGGGAGGGAATGTATGAGGAAAGTATGTTTGAGAGAGTTGAAGAGGATAGTAATATGGGGAAGGATGAGAGGAGGAGAAGGAAGCCATGGTGAGAAGAGGGAGGATGTATCGGGCAAAGAGGAAACGGCGGAGAGAAATAAGGAAGGAACGAAAGTAACAGGTAATATAAGTATAAAGTGAGTGGAGGAGGATAGAGAAAAATATATATAAATATAAATATACATAGTGTGTAGATGGTATGTTTACTACAATTGAGAACACACGAAAACGCTGTACAGGCAGTGAAGTGGAGACTCAAAAGGTGAAAACAAGTACTAAGTGTGAGGTGAGGTAAGAAGGAAGAACTTCCACAACAGTAGGCGCTACTGAATAATAAAGTGGGGAAACCAAAGTGTAGAATGGTAGTCGAGCCACATGGTGGCTAGAATAAAAGACACTGGTCGGTGTGGTGTCTAATATCAGTCATGCTGTCTGTCAAGACAACAACAGGAATGGACAGATCAAACAGGTGCATCGAAATTCCTGACGACTGGAGCATTACAATAATCAGTACCATAAGCTGTGCTGTGTGGCGCCAATTAACAGGTTGTCAGACGACAATCGAAAGCAAGATATCCACCGTAATACAAAAGATGAGAGACAGACGTACCAGTACTGCTAGACATGCCTAATGCCGCATAAATCCACGCTGCCACTTGTGCTGCCCATTCACATAACGTAGTGTTACAGATGAAGTGCCTGCCGAAAACGCGGAGGGATTTCTATAGACTGTAACTATAAAGAAAGGAAAGTGTGAAGAGGGGGGGGCACAGGGCAGACGATACATTGTACGCCAAGGACGGATGTGATGTGTTGGCAAATGTGCCAACACCTTGTAGATAGAGGAGGCCGAAATGCACGCTATCTAACGCAGACGGGCGTGAATTCTGGAACAGGATAAGTATTGAATGCTAATAAGAAAAGTATGCAGCTCCTCGAATACTTAACTTTATTCCATCCTTGTGGTGCATCGCTCTTGATAATACAAATAAGACTATCTTCAGATACGGTTAATGGCGCCTTGCTATGTCGTAGTCATGGACTTAGCTGAAGGCTATTCTAACTGTCTCTCGGCAAATGAGAGAAAGGCTTCGTAAGTGTAGTCGCTAGCAAAGTCGTCGTTCAACTGGGGCGAGTGCTATTCCGCATCTCGAGACCTGCCTTGTGGTGGCGCTCGGTCTGCGATCACACAGTGGCGACACGCGGGTCCGACATGTACTAAATGGACCGCGGCCGATTTAAAGTACCAACTAGCAAGTGTGGTGTCTGGCGGTGACACCACAGAATGCGTCGGAAAGCGCTGTCCAGTATTGCGATAGGGGGTGTGGTGGGGGGGGGGGGGTTATGGGGCACAAAATGCGGCCCGTCATTCGTCGGAATTCGCAGCTCGCGGCCGATATCCC
Organism: Schistocerca serialis cubense; assembly: GCF_023864345.2. Lineage (NCBI taxonomy): Eukaryota > Metazoa > Arthropoda > Insecta > Orthoptera > Acrididae > Schistocerca > Schistocerca serialis. Next base: position 15,672 of record NW_026047649.1, on the reverse strand, counting down.
GTGGTGCGAATCCAGGGATGAGCACAGCCTCTCACAGTCGCCTGGAGGCGTCATAAAATCCATGTTCAGCTATTTGCTTCCAGGCTGCACTTCCTGAGTTAGCAGGCTTCAATATAATATTGTTGCAACCCTAGCTTCCCGACTGAGAAAGCAAAACAGAAATTTCCAGATCACACACACACACATCGTCGCAATTGGGCTGCATTAAAATAATTGGAGCATCACATAATATTTAAACCACAACCAGTACTGTGTGGCAGCAGTGAAAGGGTGTCTAGAAGGAAAGCCAGGGAGAAAAAAAAAAATACGCGCCGTCAGAGGTGGAGGTGGCACGCCTGCTAATACAATTAACAGCGACAATTTTAATTGCTGTTTGGGGGCTGGTGTGTCTGATGGCTTCGCAGCGCACGAGCTGTTTCCTTACTTGCTTCCCAACTTAACAAGCAAGGTCGCAAACAAGTTATTTCAACAGGCGCATTTGCATCGCCTGTGTGGTTTGTGTGGGGGGGGGGGGGGGGGGAGGGGGGGAAAGCATGAGTGCAGTGCGCAGCCTGTTGGCTTGGCAGCATGCATTATGTCCCCCTCCAAGCCGCCCGACTTAGCAAGCGACTTTGCAGTGCGACTCCGCTGCGCTCCGCTTGGGCCCAGTTACGTTATAAGGCGGCCACTCCGCACAAATGACAGCGAGACACTCGCGAACTCTGAACGGGGCGAATATCGGCCGGCGGAATATATCCTGTATCAAAAACGACTGACCACCTCAGTTTCAGCATGACACTTTGACAACGCCAAGCGACTACCGACCTCAGTACGTGATATCAATTTCAACTACATACGACCTTACTGTCCCAGGCAAAAACGCACTCAAAGGCGCAAATGCAAACCGAAAAGAAAAACCGATTACACAAACTCACGCAAAAGCTACTTCTTCGTCACATGTAATTACAAATTAACCACTTTCCGATACTCTCCTTTCATTCTACTGTGGAAACTAGTATTTTTTTACGTCGCCACACGGTCCTATATCAAAGCAAACTACGCTCACTGGGCCAGGCGGCGCGGCGCGGCGCGGCGCGGCGCGTCTCTGCTCTTCGTGTGTCAAATCATGCTGCATAAACGTCCGTAACTCCTCGATGCCTTCACTTACAATTTTCAAACTCTGACACCGCCAAACGACTACCGACCTCAGTACGTCATACAAATTTCACCTCGATACGACCTTACTGTCCCAGGCAAAAACGCACTCAAAGACGCAAATGCAAACCGAAAAGAAAAACCGATTACACAAACTCACGCAAAAGCTACTTCTTCGTCACATGTAATTACAAATTAACCACTTTCCGATACTCTCCTTTCATTCTACTGTGGAAACTAGTATTTTTTTACGTCGCCACACGGTCCTATATCAAAGCAAACTACGCTCACTGGGCCAGGCGGCGCGGCGCGGCGCGGCGCGGCGCGTCTCTGCTCTTCGTGTGTCAAATCATGCTGCATAAACGTCCGTAACTCCTCGATGCCTTCACTTACAATTTTCAAACTCTGACACCGCCAAGCGACTACCGACCTCAGTACGTCATACAAATTTCACCTCGATACGACCTTACTGTCCCAGGCAAAAACGCACTCAAAGACGCAAATGCAAACCGAAAAGAAAAACCGATTACACAAACTCACGCAAAAGCTACTTCTTCGTCACATGTAATTACAAATTAACCACTTTCCGATACTCTCCTTTCATTCTACTGTGGAAACTAGTATTTTTTTACGTCGCCACACGGTCCTATATCAAAGCAAACTACGCTCACTGGGCCAGGCGGCGCGGCGCGGCGCGGCGCGGCGCGTCTCTGCTCTTCGTGTGTCAAATCATGCTGCATAAACGTCCGTAACTCCTCGATGCCTTCACTTACAATTTTCAAACTCTGACACCGCCAAGCGACTACCGACCTCAGTACGTAATACAAATTTCACCTCGATACGACCTTACTGTCCCAGGCAAAAACGCACTCAAAGGCGCAAATGCAAACCGAAAAGAAAAACCGATTACACAAACTCACGCAAAAGCTACTTCTTCGTCACATGTAATTACAAATTAACCACTTTCCGATACTCTCCTTTCATTCTACTGTGGAAACTAGTATTTTTTTACGTCGCCACACGGTCCTATATCAAAGCAAACTACGCTCACTGGGCCAGGCGGCGCGGCGCGGCGCGGCGCGGCGCGTCTCTGCTCTTCGTGTGTCAAATCATGCTGCATAAACGTCCGTAACTCCTCGATGCCTTCACTTACAATTTTCAAACTCTGACACCGCCAAGCGACTACCGACCTCAGTACGTCATACAAATTTCACCTCGATACGACCTTACTGTCCCAGGCAAAAACGCACTCAAAGACGCAAATGCAAACCGAAAAGAAAAACCGATTACACAAACTCACGCAAAAGCTACTTCTTCGTCACATGTAATTACAAATTAACCACTTTCCGATACTCTCCTTTCATTCTACTGTGGAAACTAGTATTTTTTTACGTCGCCACACGGTCCTATATCAAAGCAAACTACGCTCACTGGGCCAGGCGGCGCGGCGCGGCGCGGCGCGGCGCGTCTCTGCTCTTCGTGTGTCAAATCATGCTGCATAAACGTCCGTAACTCCTCGATGCCTTCACTTACAATTTTCAAACTCTGACACCGCCAAGCGACTACCGACCTCAGTACGTCATACAAATTTCACCTCGATACGACCTTACTGTCCCAGGCAAAAACGCACTCAAAGACGCAAATGCAAACCGAAAAGAAAAACCGATTACACAAACTCACGCAAAAGCTACTTCTTCGTCACATGTAATTACAAATTAACCACTTTCCGATACTCTCCTTTCATTCTACTGTGGAAACTAGTATTTTTTTACGTCGCCACACGGTCCTATATCAAAGCAAACTACGCTCACTGGGCCAGGCGGCGCGGCGCGGCGCGGCGCGGCGCGTCTCTGCTCTTCGTGTGTCAAATCATGCTGCATAAACGTCCGTAACTCCTCGATGCCTTCACTTACAATTTTCAAACTCTGACACCGCCAAGCGACTACCGACCTCAGTACGTAATACAAATTTCACCTCGATACGACCTTACTGTCCCAGGCAAAAACGCACTCAAAGGCGCAAATGCAAACCGAAAAGAAAAACCGATTACACAAACTCACGCAAAAGCTACTTCTTCGTCACATGTAATTACAAATTAACCACTTTCCGATACTCTCCTTTCATTCTACTGTGGAAACTAGTATTTTTTTACGTCGCCACACGGTCCTATATCAAAGCAAACTACGCTCACTGGACCAGGCGGCGCGGCGCGGCGCGGCGCGTCTCTGCTCTTCGTGTGTCAAATCATGCTGCATAAACGTCCGTAACTCCTCGATGCCTTCACTTACAATTTTCAAACTCTGACACCGCCAAGCGACTACCGACCTCAGTACGTAATACAAATTTCACCTCGATACGACCTTACTGTCCCAGGCAAAAACGCACTCAAAGGCGCAAATGCAAACCGAAAAGAAAAACCGATTACACAAACTCACGCAAAAGCTACTTCTTCGTCACATGTAATTACAAATTAACCACTTTCCGATACTCTCCTTTCATTCTACTGTGGAAACTAGTATTTTTTTACGTCGCCACACGGTCCTATATCAAAGCAAACTACGCTCACTGGGCCAGGCGGCGCGGCGCGGCGCGGCGCGGCGCGTCTCTGCTCTTCGTGTGTCAAATCATGCTGCATAAACGTCCGTAACTCCTCGATGCCTTCACTTACAATTTTCAAACTCTGACACCGCCAAGCGACTACCAACCTCAGTACGTCATACAAATTTCACCTCGATACGACCTTACTGTCCCAGGCAAAAACGCACTCAAAGACGCAAATGCAAACCGAAAAGAAAAACCGATTACACAAACTCACGCAAAAGCTACTTCTTCGTCACATGTAATTACAAATTAACCACTTTCCGATACTCTCCTTTCATTCTACTGTGGAAACTAGTATTTTTTTACGTCGCCACACGGTCCTATATCAAAGCAAACTACGCTCACTGGGCCAGGCGGCGCGGCGCGGCGCGGCGCGGCGCGTCTCTGCTCTTCGTGTGTCAAATCATGCTGCATAAACGTCCGTAACTCCTCGATGCCTTCACTTACAATTTTCAAACTCTGACACCGCCAAGCGACTACCGACCTCAGTACGTAATACAAATTTCACCTCGATACGACCTTACTGTCCCAGGCAAAAACGCACTCAAAGGCGCAAATGCAAACCGAAAAGAAAAACCGATTACACAAACTCACGCAAAAGCTACTTCTTCGTCACATGTAATTACAAATTAACCACTTTCCGATACTCTCCTTTCATTCTACTGTGGAAACTAGTATTTTTTTACGTCGCCACACGGTCCTATATCAAAGCAAACTACGCTCACTGGACCAGGCGGCGCGGCGCGGCGCGGCGCGTCTCTGCTCTTCGTGTGTCAAATCATGCTGCATAAACGTCCGTAACTCCTCGATGCCTTCACTTACAATTTTCAAACTCTGACACCGCCAAGCGACTACCGACCTCAGTACGTAATACAAATTTCACCTCGATACGACCTTACTGTCCCAGGCAAAAACGCACTCAAAGGCGCAAATGCAAACCGAAAAGAAAAACCGATTACACAAACTCACGCAAAAGCTACTTCTTCGTCACATGTAATTACAAATTAACCACTTTCCGATACTCTCCTTTCATTCTACTGTGGAAACTAGTATTTTTTTACGTCGCCACACGGTCCTATATCAAAGCAAACTACGCTCACTGGACCAGGCGGCGCGGCGCGGCGCGGCGCGTCTCTGCTCTTCGTGTGTCAAATCATGCTGCATAAACGTCCGTAACTCCTCGATGCCTTCACTTACAATTTTCAAACTCTGACACCGCCAAGCGACTACCGACCTCAGTACGTAATACAAATTTCACCTCGATACGACCTTACTGTCCCAGGCAAAAACGCACTCAAAGGCGCAAATGCAAACCGAAAAGAAAAACCGATTACACAAACTCACGCAAAAGCTACTTCTTCGTCACATGTAATTACAAATTAACCACTTTCCGATACTCTCCTTTCATTCTACTGTGGAAACTAGTATTTTTTTACGTCGCCACACGGTCCTATATCAAAGCAAACTACGCTCACTGGACCAGGCGGCGCGGCGCGGCGCGGCGCGTCTCTGCTCTTCGTGTGTCAAATCATGCTGCATAAACGTCCGTAACTCCTCGATGCCTTCACTTACAATTTTCAAACTCTGACACCGCCAAGCGACTACCGACCTCAGTACGTAATACAAATTTCACCTCGATACGACCTTACTGTCCCAGGCAAAAACGCACTCAAAGGCGCAAATGCAAACCGAAAAGAAAAACCGATTACACAAACTCACGCAAAAGCTACTTCTTCGTCACATGTAATTACAAATTAACCACTTTCCGATACTCTCCTTTCATTCTACTGTGGAAACTAGTATTTTTTTACGTCGCCACACGGTCCTATATCAAAGCAAACTACGCTCACTGGACCAGGCGGCGCGGCGCGGCGCGGCGCGTCTCTGCTCTTCGTGTGTCAAATCATGCTGCATAAACGTCCGTAACTCCTCGATGCCTTCACTTACAATTTTCAAACTCTGACACCGCCAAGCGACTACCGACCTCAGTACGTAATACAAATTTCACCTCGATACGACCTTACTGTCCCAGGCAAAAACGCACTCAAAGGCGCAAATGCAAACCGAAAAGAAAAACCGATTACACAAACTCACGCAAAAGCTACTTCTTCGTCACATGTAATTACAAATTAACCACTTTCCGATACTCTCCTTTCATTCTACTGTGGAAACTAGTATTTTTTTACGTCGCCACACGGTCCTATATCAAAGCAAACTACGCTCACTGGACCAGGCGGCGCGGCGCGGCGCGGCGCGTCTCTGCTCTTCGTGTGTCAAATCATGCTGCATAAACGTCCGTAACTCCTCGATGCCTTCACTTACAATTTTCAAACTCTGACACCGCCAAGCGACTACCGACCTCAGTACGTAATACAAATTTCACCTCGATACGACCTTACTGTCCCAGGCAAAAACGCACTCAAAGGCGCAAATGCAAACCGAAAAGAAAAACCGATTACACAAACTCACGCAAAAGCTACTTCTTCGTCACATGTAATTACAAATTAACCACTTTCCGATACTCTCCTTTCATTCTACTGTGGAAACTAGTATTTTTTTACGTCGCCACACGGTCCTATATCAAAGCAAACTACGCTCACTGGACCAGGCGGCGCGGCGCGGCGCGGCGCGTCTCTGCTCTTCGTGTGTCAAATCATGCTGCATAAACGTCCGTAACTCCTCGATGCCTTCACTTACAATTTTCAAACTCTGACACCGCCAAGCGACTACCGACCTCAGTACGTAATACAAATTTCACCTCGATACGACCTTACTGTCCCAGGCAAAAACGCACTCAAAGGCGCAAATGCAAACCGAAAAGAAAAACCGATTACACAAACTCACGCAAAAGCTACTTCTTCGTCACATGTAATTACAAATTAACCACTTTCCGATACTCTCCTTTCATTCTACTGTGGAAACTAGTATTTTTTTACGTCGCCACACGGTCCTATATCAAAGCAAACTACGCTCACTGGACCAGGCGGCGCGGCGCGGCGCGGCGCGTCTCTGCTCTTCGTGTGTCAAATCATGCTGCATAAACGTCCGTAACTCCTCGATGCCTTCACTTACAATTTTCAAACTCTGACACCGCCAAGCGACTACCGACCTCAGTACGTAATACAAATTTCACCTCGATACGACCTTACTGTCCCAGGCAAAAACGCACTCAAAGGCGCAAATGCAAACCGAAAAGAAAAACCGATTACACAAACTCACGCAAAAGCTACTTCTTCGTCACATGTAATTACAAATTAACCACTTTCCGATACTCTCCTTTCATTCTACTGTGGAAACTAGTATTTTTTTACGTCGCCACACGGTCCTATATCAAAGCAAACTACGCTCACTGGACCAGGCGGCGCGGCGCGGCGCGGCGCGTCTCTGCTCTTCGTGTGTCAAATCATGCTGCATAAACGTCCGTAACTCCTCGATGCCTTCACTTACAATTTTCAAACTCTGACACCGCCAAGCGACTACCGACCTCAGTACGTAATACAAATTTCACCTCGATACGACCTTACTGTCCCAGGCAAAAACGCACTCAAAGGCGCAAATGCAAACCGAAAAGAAAAACCGATTACACAAACTCACGCAAAAGCTACTTCTTCGTCACATGTAATTACAAATTAACCACTTTCCGATACTCTCCTTTCATTCTACTGTGGAAACTAGTATTTTTTTACGTCGCCACACGGTCCTATATCAAAGCAAACTACGCTCACTGGACCAGGCGGCGCGGCGCGGCGCGGCGCGTCTCTGCTCTTCGTGTGTCAAATCATGCTGCATAAACGTCCGTAACTCCTCGATGCCTTCACTTACAATTTTCAAACTCTGACACCGCCAAGCGACTACCGACCTCAGTACGTAATACAAATTTCACCTCGATACGACCTTACTGTCCCAGGCAAAAACGCACTCAAAGGCGCAAATGCAAACCGAAAAGAAAAACCGATTACACAAACTCACGCAAAAGCTACTTCTTCGTCACATGTAATTACAAATTAACCACTTTCCGATACTCTCCTTTCATTCTACTGTGGAAACTAGTATTTTTTTACGTCGCCACACGGTCCTATATCAAAGCAAACTACGCTCACTGGACCAGGCGGCGCGGCGCGGCGCGGCGCGTCTCTGCTCTTCGTGTGTCAAATCATGCTGCATAAACGTCCGTAACTCCTCGATGCCTTCACTTACAATTTTCAAACTCTGACACCGCCAAGCGACTACCGACCTCAGTACGTAATACAAATTTCACCTCGATACGACCTTACTGTCCCAGGCAAAAACGCACTCAAAGGCGCAAATGCAAACCGAAAAGAAAAACCGATTACACAAACTCACGCAAAAGCTACTTCTTCGTCACATGTAATTACAAATTAACCACTTTCCGATACTCTCCTTTCATTCTACTGTGGAAACTAGTATTTTTTTACGTCGCCACACGGTCCTATATCAAAGCAAACTACGCTCACTGGACCAGGCGGCGCGGCGCGGCGCGGCGCGTCTCTGCTCTTCGTGTGTCAAATCATGCTGCATAAACGTCCGTAACTCCTCGATGCCTTCACTTACAATTTTCAAACTCTGACACCGCCAAGCGACTACCGACCTCAGTACGTAATACAAATTTCACCTCGATACGACCTTACTGTCCCAGGCAAAAACGCACTCAAAGGCGCAAATGCAAACCGAAAAGAAAAACCGATTACACAAACTCACGCAAAAGCTACTTCTTCGTCACATGTAATTACAAATTAACCACTTTCCGATACTCTCCTTTCATTCTACTGTGGAAACTAGTATTTTTTTACGTCGCCACACGGTCCTATATCAAAGCAAACTACGCTCACTGGACCAGGCGGCGCGGCGCGGCGCGGCGCGTCTCTGCTCTTCGTGTGTCAAATCATGCTGCATAAACGTCCGTAACTCCTCGATGCCTTCACTTACAATTTTCAAACTCTGACACCGCCAAGCGACTACCGACCTCAGTACGTAATACAAATTTCACCTCGATACGACCTTACTGTCCCAGGCAAAAACGCACTCAAAGGCGCAAATGCAAACCGAAAAGAAAAACCGATTACACAAACTCACGCAAAAGCTACTTCTTCGTCACATGTAATTACAAATTAACCACTTTCCGATACTCTCCTTTCATTCTACTGTGGAAACTAGTATTTTTTTACGTCGCCACACGGTCCTATATCAAAGCAAACTACGCTCACTGGACCAGGCGGCGCGGCGCGGCGCGCGCGCGTCTCTGCTCTTCGTGTGTCAAATCATGCTGCATAAACGTCCGTAACTCCTCGATGCCTTCACTTACAATTTTCAAACTCTGACACCGCCAAGCGACTACCGACCTCAGTACGTAATACAAATTTCACCTCGATACGACCTTACTGTCCCAGGCAAAAACGCACTCAAAGGCGCAAATGCAAACCGAAAAGAAAAACCGATTACACAAACTCACGCAAAAGCTACTTCTTCGTCACATGTAATTACAAATTAACCACTTTCCGATACTCTCCTTTCATTCTACTGTGGAAACTAGTATTTTTTTACGTCGCCACACGGTCCTATATCAAAGCAAACTACGCTCACTGGACCAGGCGGCGCGGCGCGGCGCGGCGCGTCTCTGCTCTTCGTGTGTCAAATCATGCTGCATAAACGTCCGTAACTCCTCGATGCCTTCACTTACAATTTTCAAACTCTGACACCGCCAAGCGACTACCGACCTCAGTCCGTGATATCAATTTCAGCTCGATACCACCTTACTGTCCCAGGCAAAAACGCACTCAAAGGCGCAAATGCAAACCGAAAAGAAAAACCGATTACACAAACTCACGCAAAAGCTACTTCTTCGTCACATGTAATTACAAATTAACCACTTTCCGATACTCTCCTTTCATTCTACTGTGGAAACTAGTATTTTTTTACGTCGCCACACGGTCCTATATCAAAGCAAACTACGCTCACTGGGCCAGCCGGCGCGGCGCGGCGCGTCTCTGCTCTTCGTGTTTCAAATCATGCTGCATAAACGTCCGTAACTCCTCGATGCCTTCACTTACAATTTTCAAACTCTGACACCGCCAAGCGACTACCGACCTCAGTCCGTGATATCAATTTCAGCTCGATACGACCTTACTGTCCCAGGCAAAAATGCACTCAAACACGCAAATACAAACCGAAAAACGGATCACACAAACTCGCGCAAAAGCTACTTCTTCGTCACATGTAATTACAAATTAACCACTTTCCGATACTCTCCTTTCATTCTACTGTGGAAACTAGTATTTTTTTACGTCGCCACACGGTCCTATATCAAAGCAAACTACGCTCACTGGGCCAGGCGGCGCGGCGCGGCGCGTCTCTGCTCTTCGTGTTTCAAATCATGCTGCATAAACGTCCGTAACTCCTCGATGCCTTCACTTACAATTTTCAAACTCTCACACCGCCAAGCGACTACCGACCTCAGTACGTGATATCAATTTCAGCTCGATACCACCTTACTGTCCCAGGCTAAAACGCACTCAAAGACGCAAATGCAAACCGAAAAGAAAAACCGATTACACAAACTCACGCAAAAGCTACTTCTTCGTCACATGTAATTACAAATTAACCACTTTCCGATACTCTCCTTTCATTCTACTGTGGAAACTAGTATTTTTTTACGTCGCCACACGGTCCTATATCAAAGCAAACTACGCTCACTGGGCCAGCCGGCGCGGCGCGTCTCTGCTCTTCGTGTTTCAAATCATGCTGCATAAACGTCCGTAACTCCTCGATGCCTTCACTTACAATTTTCAAACTCTCACACCGCCAAGCGACTACCGACCTCAGTACGTGATATCAATTTCAGCTGGATACCACCTTACTGTCCCAGGCTAAAACGCACTCAAAGACGCAAATGCAAACCGAAAAGAAAAACCGATTACACAAACTCACGCAAAAGCTACTTCTTCGTCACATGTAATTACAAATTAACCACTTTCCGATACTCTCCTTTCATTCTACTGTGGAAACTAGTATTTTTTTACGTCGCCACACGGTCCTATATCAAAGCAAACTACGCTCACTGGGCCAGGCGGCGCGGCGCGTCTCTGTCCTTCGTGTTTCAAATCATGCTGCATAAACGTCCGTAACTCCTCGATGCCTTCACTTAACAATTTTCAAACTCTGACACCGCCAAGCGACTACCGACCTCAGTACGTGATATCAGTTTCAACTACATACGACCTTACTGTCCCAGGCAAAAATGCACTCAAAGACGCAAATACAAACCGAAAAACGGATCACACAAACTCGCGCAAAAGCTACTTCTTCGTCACATGTAATTACAAATTAACCACTTTCCGATACTCTCCTTTCATTCTACTGTGGAAACTAGTATTTTTTTACGTCGCCACACGGTCCTATATCAAAGCAAACTACGCTCACTGGGTCAGGCGGCGCGGCGCGGCGCGTCTCTGCTCTCCGTGTTTCAAATCATGCTGCATAAACGTCCGTAACTCCTCGATGCCTTCACATAACAATTTTCAAACTCTGACACCGCCAAGCGACTACCGACCTCAGTCCGTGATATCAATTTCAGCTCGATACCACCTTACTGTCCCAGGCAAAAATGCACTCAAACACGCAAATACAAACCGAAAAACGGATCACACAAACTCGCGCAAAAGCTACTTCTTCGTCACATGTAATTACAAATTAACCACTTTCCGATACTCTCCTTTCATTCTACTGTGGAAACTAGTATTTTTTTACGTCGCCACACGGTCCTATATCAAAGCAAACTACGCTCACTGGGCCAGGCGGCGCGGCGCGGCGCGTCTCTGCTCTTCGTGTTTCAAATCATGCTGCATAAACGTCCGTAACTCCTCGATGCCTTCACGTACAATTTTCAAACTCTGACACCGCCAAGCGACTACCGACCTCAGTCCGTGATATCAATTTCAGCTCGATACCACCTTACTGTCCCAGGCAAAAATGCACTCAAAGACGCAAATACAAACCGAAAAACCGATTACACAAACTCGCGCAAAAGCTACTTCTTCGTCACATGTAATTACAAATTAACCACTTTCCGATACTCTCCTTTCATTCTACTGTGGAAACTAGTATTTTTTTACGTCGCCACACGGTCCTATATCAAAGCAAACTACGCTCACTGGGTCAGGCGGCGCGGCGCGGCGCGTCTCTGCTCTCCGTGTTTCAAATCATGCTGCATAAACGTCCGTAACTCCTCGATGCCTTCACATAACAATTTTCAAACTCTGACACCGCCAAGCGACTACCGACCTCAGTCCGTGATATCAATTTCAGCTCGATACCACCTTACTGTCCCAGGCAAAAACGCACTCAAAGGCGCAAATGCAAACCGAAAAGAAAAACCGATTACACAAACTCACGCAAAAGCTACTTCTTCGTCACATGTAATTACAAATTAACCACTTTCCGATACTCTCCTTTCATTCTACTGTGGAAACTAGTATTTTTTTACGTCGCCACACGGTCCTATATCAAAGCAAACTACGCTCACTGGGCCAGGCGGCGCGGCGCGGCGCGTCTCTGCTCTTCGTGTTTCAAATCATGCTGCATAAACGTCCGTAACTCCTCGATGCCTTCACTTACAATTTTCAAACTCTGACACCGCCAAGCGACTACCGACCTCAGTACGTGATATCAATTTCAACTAGATACGACCTTACTGTCCCAGGCAAAAATGCACTCAAAGACGCAAATACAAACCGAAAAACGGATCACACAAACTCGCGCAAAAGCTACTTCTTCGTCACATGTAATTACAAATTAACCACTTTCCGATACTCTCCTTTCATTCTACTGTGGAAACTAGTATTTTTTTACGTCGCCACACGGTCCTATATCAAAGCAAACTACACTCACTGGGCCAGGCGGCGCGGCGCGGCGCGTCTCTGCTCTCCGTGTTTCAAATCATGCTGCATAAACGTCCCGTAACTCCTCGATGCCTTCACTTACAATTTTCAAACTCTGACACCGCCAAGCGACTACCGACCTCAGTACGTGATATCAATTTCAACTAGATACGACCTTACTGTCCCAGGCAAAAATGCACTCAAAGACGCAAATACAAACCGAAAAACGGATCACACAAACTCACGCAAAAGCTACTTCTTCGTCACATGTAATTACAAATTAACCACTTTCCGATACTCTCCTTTCATTCTACTGTGGAAACTAGTATTTTTTTACGTCGCCACACGGTCCTATATCAAAGCAAACTACGCTCACTGGGCCAGGCGGCGCGGCGCGGCGCGTCTCTGCTCTCCGTGTTTCAAATCATGCTGCATAAACGTCCGTAACTCCTCGATGCCTTCACTTACAATTTTCAAACTCTGACACCGCCAAGCGACTACCGACCTCAGTACGTGATATCAATTTCAACTAGATACGACCTTACTGTCCCAGGCAAAAATGCACTCAAAGACGCAAATACAAACCGAAAAACGGATCACACAAACTCGCGCAAAAGCTACTTCTTCGTCACATGTAATTACAAATTAACCACTTTCCGATACTCTCCTTTCATTCTACTGTGGAAACTAGTATTTTTTTACGTCGCCACACGGTCCTATATCAAAGCAAACTACGCTCACTGGGCCAGGCGGCGCGGCGCGTCTCTGCTCTTCGTGTTTCAAATCATGCTGCATAAACGTCCGTAACTCCTCGATGCCTTCACTTACAATTTTAAAACTCTGACACCGCCAAGCGACTACCGACCTCAGTACGTGATATCAATTTCAACTAGATACGACCTTACTGTCCCAGGCAAAAACGCACTCAAAAACGCAAATACAAACCGAAAAACGGATCACACAAACTCGCGCAAAAGCTACGTTTTCGTCTTATGTAGTTACAAATTAAACACCTTCCGTTACTCTCCTTTCATTCCACTGTGGAAACTAGTATTTTTTTACCTCGTTACAGCTGGGAACGGTGTTTCTCGCGACGGCATTCTTGTGCCAGGTCCGTGCTCTTGTCGATATGAACTTTAGTAGGAGTTCGGGATTAATTCAGAAAGGTCCATCGCCTTTTTTTTCCGTCTCCGCATCACTATCGCCGTGCTGCCAGACAAGGTGTCGACGTCTGCGACGCTGTTCCCCAAAGTCGGGAAGCAGCTGATTCGACGAACTGCTCTGCAGAACAGCCACTGTACAGGTTGAAGTCATGTTTGCGAAATCTGATCTGTGCGGCCTCTATGATGACAGAAAAAGTAAAGCCCTTTCCTTATAGAAAGGAATCTGTCTATTCCTCGATATTTCGTTTTAACAGTGCTCCAAATAGTTTTCCGTACAACGCCTAGCGAAATATTACGCTCAGATTAGGCAAGTATCAAACGAGGGAAAATGTTAGAAATATGGCGGGCTTCCCAGAATCAACTGTTCCCTTCGCTTCAGTGGTGTTACATATATTCAGATCTCGGGAGGGCGTCTATCGCTGACAGTATGGTGACGTCATAACATCGACACTCGCGACTCACTCATTACGAGCGATCCTGCCCTGACAAACGCGCCAACCCAGTAATCGAGTGACCCTACTAAAGAAGCATTTTTTTCCATTTTTGGTCTAGTTTACGCCTAATACACCTTGAAAACGCAAACGGCGGACATCTTTCCGCCTGGTTTTAGCTCTCCTGGCTACAGCTACCAACTATATAATTATTAATCGCTCTGTCTCCTGATTCAGCAAAAGGATCGCTTGAAACGTGTGGACGACATGTTTACATCGCTGCGACATCTTCTTTCCCGATATGGTGCTGTGGTCTCCCTCACTTTCCGGTCGTATATAAAAACAGGCCCGTACTTGGCTTGTTGACAATGTGGAAACACGTAAACCTCTTGTCAAGTATGCCGTCCATTCTCCATCGTGTTTGAATAGTCTATACCACAAAGCCGCAAAACAAATAGCTGCGCAACTTATATCTGCACTTAATTCACAACCGTGCACCAGTAAGCTTAACTTTGGACGCTCAATATAGCACCTTCCAACACATTAACGGACGTGGATAGTACTTTTGACCATCTCATTACGTGCAATCTCCTCCTTCCCCTCTTCCTTATATTTTCACTGGCGTACGTAAGAAATCCATACCCTCCAATAATTGTTAATGTCTCCTCTCCATATTAGGAAAACACCGATAAGTTCGCTGTACCAAGGACAGTTGCATTGCAGAGACGATACACGTAAAAATTATGAATCTCGTAATAAGGACTAGCAAAACCTGTCAAGGTTTAATATGTAAACATAAGTAGAGAAAAACGGTTTCCGAAATTTTCGCCTTCTGAATGTTGTGTCCGGTGTAAACGTCGAATCTGTCGTACCGTTCACCTTGCCTGCTCAGTAAATAGGCTACGTGGAAAATCACAGCAAATATTGAATTCTCGCCGACGTCTGCGTGGTACCTTAGGTCATTGCCCATATGTTTTAGGTACATATACAGATACAAAAAGAAATTAATATCACCGTATTGAACAGTCTCTCGTTCATCACTACTGAATCACAGACGATATTAAAAAATACCGTCTTTACGCATGGTGATAGGATCGATGTGACCAAAGTTTTATTTCGTTTTCGATGCTTTGGCAATCGACCAGCGGTGCACAGTCTTTGCTATCAATAATACCGATTCCGTAGGGTCTCATGTGTTGCCCCATAACAGCGTGACTGACGCTCATGTCACGACGTTTACACATTTACTACTTTACTAGAGGACTTTTTGTATTATACATCTATTTTCTTAGCGCCTTTGTCAAACGTATCATACTTATTGTCCTCTGAATTTTAAAGTTACTGATCGCTACCGACGCAACCGTCATTTTGCCTTTGTTAGCACTCTCCACCAAAGGTTAGGTGTACTTGACTCCTGAGCATTCGACCAACATTCTGTCACGCATTGTC